>NW_024470584.1:1583055-1585555 GCF_017639515.1 Carcharodon carcharias
CACTTTCACACACACACACAATCACACACACACTCTCTCTCTCAAACAAACATTCAAAGACACAAACATAAGCTCACACACTCACACACAGACACACCCACAATCACACACACTTACACACACACGCACACACACACTCACACACACACATAGGCTCACACACTCACATTCACTCACAAACTCACACAATCTCGCACAGACTCAAACACACACTAACACAGTCATGCACACATACACTCACATGCACACTCACACACTCACACTCACTCAGAAAATCACACAATCTCACACACACACAAACACAAACTCACTCAAACACACACACTCACACACACACTCACTCACAAACTCACACAATCTCACACACACACACACACTCACACACACACTCACACACACACACACACACTCACTCACACACACGCTCACACACCCACTCACACACAAACTCACACCCACACACACATTCTCACTCACACCCACTTACACGCACACAAACACACACACGCTCACACCCACACAAACACTCTGAATCACACTCACACACACACACACTCACGCGCACACACTCACACTCACCCACACACACACTCTAACACACACACACACTCACCAACACATTCTCATACACACACACTCACACACACACACACATACACTCACACAGACTCTCACACAAATACACATATACTCACACACATACATTCACACATACACACACAAACACACATATACTCACACACAAACTCACACGCACACTCAAGCACACACACACACTCTCATGGACACAGACACACACTCTCACGGACTCACACACACACTCATACAAACACACTCACACAATAACACACGCTCAAACTCTCACAATCACACACACATACATGCTCACACTCACATACACACACACACTCACACTCACACAAACATACATTCACGCAGACTTACACACTCACACACATACACTCACACACATACTCACACACAGACTCAAACACACACACTCATAAACACTCACAGACACACACACTCACACTCACACATTCACACACACAAACTCTCACACTCACATACTCAAACACACACACACACTCACACACACACTCTCACACACACTCACTCACAAAATCACACAATCTCATACACACACACAAACACAAAGTCACACACACACTCACACACATACACATGCTCACTCACACACATACTCACACATGCACACACTCACAAAATCACACAATCTCACACACACACAAACACACACGCACACACACACTCACAAACTCATACACACACTCACACATATACACACACTCACACACACACAGACTCACAAACATGGACACACACACTCACACACACACTCAAACTCACATACTCACAAACCCTCAAAGACACACACACTCACTCACAAGCACACAAACTCTCGCACTCACTCACACAAACACACACACACACTCACACATACACACATACACACACTCTCTCAAACAAAAACACACACACAGACACACACACACGCACACACACACACACACACACACTCACACACACACACACTCACTCACAAACTCATACACACACTCACACATATACACACACTCACACACACACTGACACACACACACTGACACACACACTCGCACACACTCACACACACAATCACACTCCAACACACACTCACACACACACACTTAAACTCACATACTCACAAACCATCACAGACACACACACTCACACACACTTACACAAACATTAGCACACACACACACCCACACGCTCACTCACACACTCACACACACAGGCTCACACACTCACAAACTCACACAATCTCGAACAAACACACTCTCACAGTCATTGACACACACACTCACACACACACACTCACACAAACACACACTCACAAAATCACACAATCTCATACACACACAAACACGCACGCACACACACACTCACACACACATACACATGCTCACTCACACACACTTACTCACAAACTCAGACAATCTCACACACACACTCACACATACTCACAGAGACACACAGTCACACTCACACACTCAAACACAAAACTCACACACTCACACTCACTCACAATATTACACAATCTCACACACACACACTCACACACACACACACTCACACACACATACACAAAGTCACTCACACACACACACACTCACTCACAAACTCAGACAATCTCGCACGCACTCAAACACAAACTCACACAGTCATGCACACATACACACACAAACACACTCACACTCTTACAATCACTCACAAAATCACACAATCACACACACACACTCACACACACTCACACACACACTCACATACACATACACAAAGTAACTCACACACTCACACACACACTCACTCACAAACTCACACAATCTCACGCACACAAACACACACTCACACACACACACAAAAACTCTCACACACACACTCACTCACACACACACTCACACACACATACAGGCTCACACACTCACATTCACTC
>NW_024470584.1:1588055-1688054 GCF_017639515.1 Carcharodon carcharias
ACACCCACACACACATTCTCACTCACACCCACTTACACACACACAAACACACACATGCTCACACCCACACAAACACTCTGAATCACTCTCACACACACATTCACACACACACACTCACTCACCCACACACACACTCTAATACACACATTAACACACACACACTCACCAACACATTCTCACACACACACACTCACACAAAAACACATACACTCACACACAAACTCACACACACACTCAAGCACACACACACACACTCACGGACTCACACACACACACACACTCACACACACTTACACACACACACACACACACACACACACACTCACACACACACAAACACTCACACACACACTCACTCACAAAATCACACAATCTCACACACACACACAAACACAAAGTCACACACACACTCACACACACATACACATGCTCACTCACACACATACTCACACAAACACTCCCTCACAAACTCAAACAATCTCACACACAATCTCACACACACACAAACACACACGCACACACACACTCACAAACTCATACACACACTCACACATATACACACACTCACACACACACTCACACACACACTGACACACACACACACACACACACTCACACTCACTCTCTCACACACACTCACACACACACACTCAAACTCACATACTCACAAACCCTCACAGACACACACACTCACACTCACAAACACACAGACTCTCGCACTCACTCACACAAACACACACACACACACTCACACATACACAAACACACACGCACATTCTCTCAAACAAAAACACTCACAGACACACACACACACACACACACACACGCACACACATACACACACACACACTCACACACACACACTCACTCACAAACTCATACACACACTCACACATATACACAAACTCACACACACACACTGACACACACACTCGCACACACTCACACACACACTCACACTCCCACACACACTCACACACACACACACTCAAGCACACATACTCACAAACCATCACAGACACAAACACTCACGCACACTTACACACACATTAACACACACACACCCACACGCTCACGCACACACACACACACATGCTGACACACTCACACTCACTCACAAAATCACACAATCTCACACACACACTCACACACAATCACACTCACACACACTCACACAGACACACTCAAACACAAACACTCACACACTCACAAAATTACACAATCTCACACACACACTCACACACACTCACAAAATCACACAATCTCACACACACACTTATACACACTCACACACACACTCACACACACATACACAAAGTAACTCACACACTCACACACAACCTCACTCACAAACTCACACAATCTCACACACACACAAACACAAAATCACTCACACACACACACTCACACACACACACACACTCACACACACACACTCACTCACACATGCTCACACACACACACTCACACACAAACTCACACCCATACACACGTTCTCACTCACACCCACTTACACACACGCAAACACACACACGCTCACACCCACACAAACATTCTGAATCACACTCACACACACACACACTCACCCACACACACACAGGCTGCCACACTCACACTCACTCACAAACTCACACAATCTCGCACAAACACACTCTCACAGTCATTGACACACACACACACACACACTCACACATACACACACTCACAAAATCACACAATCTCACACACACACAAACACACACGCACACACACATTCACACACACATACACATGCTCACTCACACACACTCACTCACAAACTCACACAATCTCACACACACACACTCACACACAATCACACTCACACACACTCACACAGACACACAGCCACAGTCACACACTCAAAAACAAACAATCACACACCCACACTCACTCACAAAATTACACAATCTCACACACATACTCACACACACACTCACTCACAAACTCACACAATCTCACACACACACAAACACACACAAAAACTCACACCCACACACTCACTCACACACACACTCACACACACACACACACAGGCTCACACACTCACATTCACTCACAAACTCACACAATCTCACACAAAATCAAACACAAACTCACACAGTCATGCACACATACACTCACACACACTCACACACTCACACTCACTCACAAAATCACTCAATCTCACACACACACTCACACACACACTCACACACACATACACCAAGTAACTCACTCACTCACACACACACTCACTCACAAACTCACACAATCTCACACACACAAACACACACTCACACACACACACACAAAAACTCACACACACACACTCACTCACACACACACTCACACACACACACAGGCCCGCACACTCACATTCACTCACAAACTTACACAATCTCGCACACACTCAAACACAAACTCACACAGTCTCACACATACACTCACACACACACTCACACACTCACACTCACTCACAAAATCACATAATCTCACACACACACACAAACACCAACTCACTCAAACACACACAATCACACACACACTCACTCACAAACTCACACAATCTCACACACACAAACACACACACACAAACACACACTCACTCGCACACACACGCACACAAATTCACACACACACACTTTCACACACACACACAATCACACACACACTCTCTCTCTCAAACAAACATGCAAAGACACAAACATATGCTCACACACTGACACACATACACACCCACAATCACACACACTTACACACACACTCACACACACATACACCCTCACTCACACACACTCACACACACACATAGGCTCACACACTCACATTCACTCACAAACTCACACAATCTCGCACAGACTCAAACACACACTAACACAGTCATGCACACATACACTCACACACACACTCATACACTCACACTCACTCACAAAATCACAAAATCTCACACACACACACAAACACAAACTCACTCAAACACACACACACAAACACACACTCACACACACTTACAAACACACACTCACACTCTCTCTTGCACACACGCACATTCTCACACACACACATTCACACACACTCGCACACACACACACCCTCATACACCCACACACATACACTCACTCTAACTCACAAACTGACACACACAGTCTCACACACTCATACAAACACACACACTCACACACACAAACTCACACAATCTCATGCACATACACTCACACACAATCGCACACACAATCACACTCACATACACACACACACACTCACATACACACACACTCACACACACATACACTCACATACTCACACACACTCACACACTCATACACACACGCTCACACACACATTCACTTACGTACTCACAATTACACACACTCACACACACTTACATACACACACTCACTCACAGTCTCACACACACTCCCACACACACATGCACACACATCCAATCACACTCACACACAAACACTCACACACACACACTAACACACACTCTCACACACACACTCACTCACAAACCCATACACTCACACACACACTCACACACATGCACACACACACTCACATACATACACGCTCATACAATCACACACTCACACACACATAAACACTCTCAAACACTCTCACTCAAACACACTCACACACACACAATCACACTCACACACACTCTCACACACTCTTACACACAAACACTCACACACACACTCTCTCACACACAAACACACTCACACACAAACACACACACTCACACACACACTCACACACATATACACACACACATATACTCACACACACTCTCACACACTCTCACTCAAACACACTCACACACACACAATCACACTCACACACATTCTCACACACTCTTACACACAAACACTCACACACACACACTCACACACATACACACACACACACACACATATACTCACACACACTCACACACTCACACACACACACACACTCACACTCACTCACAAACTCACACAATCTCACACACACACCCAGAATCACATACTGACACTCACTCACAAACTCACACAATCTCACACACACACATTCACACACTCTCACACACCCACTCAATCACAAACTCACACACTCACAGGCCCACGCATTCACTCACACTCACACACACACACACTCTCACACACACTTTCTAACACACTCTCACACACACACACACACAAACATGCACTCACACACACAAACTCACACACACACACTTACACACACTCACACACTCACACACTCACACACACACACAATCACATACTGGCACTCACTCACAAACTCAGACAACCTCACACTCACACACTCACACATTCACACACAAACCCTCACACACACACACACTCTAACACTCACTCTCTCACACACACACACACAAACACACATACACACACACACACTCACACACTCTCTCTCTCACACACACACGCACACTCACTCACACACACACATTCACATACACTCACACTCACACAGCCTCATACACACACTCTCACACACTCATACAAACTCACACACTCACACACACAAACTCACACAATCTCATGCACATACACTCACACACAATCACACACACAATCACACTCACATACACACACACACTCACATACACACACACTCACACACACATACACTCACATACTCACACACACTCACACACTCATACACACACACGCTCACACACACATTCACTTACGTACTCACAATTACACACACTCGCACACACTTACATACACACACTCACTCACAGTCTCACACACACTCCCACACACACATGCACACACATCCAATCACACTCACACACAAACACTCACACACACACACACTAACACACACTCACACACACACTCACTCACAAACCCATACACTCACACACACACTCACACACATGCACACACACACTCACATACACACAAATTGACACACACACTCTCACACACTCATACAAACACACACACTCACACACTCCCACTCACTCACAAACTCACACAATCTCACGTACATACACTCACACACAATCACAGACACATACACGTGCACACTCACACACTCACACACTCACAGGCCCACACATTCACTCACACCCACACCCACATACACACACTCACTCACACACACACACACTCACCCACACATACACTCACACACTCGCACACACTCACACACTATCACACACACACACTCTCACACAAACACATACATCCTCACACTCACACACACACTTACATACTCACAGTCACACACAATCACACACTCACACAAACTTACACACACAAACTCACACACACTACCACCCACACCCACACTCTCACTCACACACACACACACACACAGTCACACACACTCACTCACAAACACACACACACACACTCACACACTCACTCACAGACTCTCTCACACACACTCTCACACATACAGTCACACACACTCACTCACAAACACTCACACACATACTCTCACACACTCATGCACACACACACTCTCACACATACAGTCACACACACTCACTCACAAACACTCGCACACATACTCTCACACACTCATGCACACACACACTCACACTCGCTCACAAACTCACACAATCTCACACAAGCACACTAACACACACTCGCACAATCTCACACAATCAAACACACACACGCTCACACACACACTCACTTACATACCCACAATTACACTCACACACAAACACACACACTCACACACTCACTCACAGTCTCACACACACTCACGCACACACCCACACAAACACTAACACACACACACTGACACACACTCCCACACACACACACTGACTCACAAATCCATACACTCACACACACAAACAGTCACTCACGCACACTCACACACACACGCACACACACACACTCACATACATACACACTCACACACACATACATTCACACACTCACAAACACCCAAACACTCTCACACACTCTCTCACACACACACACACTCACACACACTCACACACACACACTCACTCACACACACACAAACACACACAAACACACACACACTCACACACACACATTTACACACACACACATACACACGCACACTCATGCACTCACACACACTCACACTCACTAACAAACTCACACAATCTCTCTCACACACACACAATCACATACTGACACTCACTCACAAACTCACACAATCTCACACACACACACACACAGACACACACACACACTCATTCACACTCACACACTCTCACACACACTCTCTCACACACACACTCACACACAAACATGCACTCACACACACATACTTACACACACACACTCACACACTCTCTCTCACACACACACGCACACTCACACACACACACACATTCACATACACTCACACTCACACAGCCTCATACACACACTCTCACACACTCATACAAACACACACACTCACACACACAAACTCACACAATCTCATGCACATACACTCACACACAATCACACACACAATCACACTCACATACACACACACACTCACATACACACACACTCACACACACATACACTCATACTCACACACACTCACACACTCATACACACACACGCTCACACACACATTCACTTACGTACTCACAATTACACACACTCACACACACTTACATGCACACACTCACTCACAGTCTCACACACACTCCCACACACACATGCACACACATCCAATCACACTCACACACAAACACTCACACACACACACTAACACACACTCTCACACACACACTCACTCACAAACCCATACACTCACACACACACTCACACACATGCACACACACACTCACATACACACAAATTGACACACACACTCTCACACACTCATACAAACACACACTCTCACAAAGTCACACTCACTCACAAACTCACACAATCTCACACACATACACTCACACACAATCACAGACACATACACGTGCACAGTCACACACACACACACTCACATATATACACACCCACACACATACAATCACACACTCACACACACACACACATTCACTCACACTCACACACAAACACTCACACACACACACTAACACAAACTCTCACACACACACTGACTCACAAACCCATACAATCACACACACACACAGACACTCACTCACACTCACACACACTCACACACACAAGCACACACACACTCACATACATACACACTCACACACACATACAATCACACACTCACACACACCCAAACACTCTCACACACTCTCACTCAAAAACACACACACAAACTCACACACACACTCTCACTCACACACACACACTCTCACGCACACACACACAGTCGCACACACTCTTACACACACACTCACATACACACTCTCTCACACAAACACACACTCACACTCTCACACACACTCTCTCACACACACATCCCCACGCACAAACACACATGCACACTCACACACACACACTCGCACACACACAGTCACACACTCATACACACACACACTCACTCACAAACTCACACAATCTCACACAAGCACACTCACACACACTCACACACACTCACACACTCATACACACACAAACACTCACACACACGCTCACTCACACACTCACAGACACACAGACACACTCACATTCACTCACAAACTCACATAATCTCACACACACGCTCACTCACACACGCTCTCACACGCTCACTCTCACTCAAAATCTCACACACTCACACACACACATTCACTCACACTCACACACTCACACACAAACACTCACACACACATACACACTCACACACTCTCACACACACACTCACTCACAAACCCATACACTCACACACACACAGACACTCACTCACACACCCACTCACACACACTCACATACAATGCACAAACACACACTCACATACATACACACACACACATACAACCACACACTAACACACACTCAAAAACTTTCGCACACTCTCACACAAACACACTCACACACACACACACACAAAGTTAAAACTCACACCTACACACACTCACACACACTTACACACACACACACACTCACTCACAGTCTCACACACCATCACACACACAGACAGACACACATTCACTCACACACTCACACACAAACACTCACACACACACTAACACACACTTTCACACACACTCTCACTCACAAACCTGTAAACACAGACACACACACAGACACTCACTCACACTCACATGCTCACACACACTCACACACTCACACACACACACACTGACACTCACTCACAAACTCACACAATCTCACACACACATGCACACACAATCACATACTGACACTCACAAATTCACACAATCTCACACACACACACACTCACACACGCACACTTACTCACACTCACTCGCTCACAAACTCACACACAAACACACACACTCATACACACTCACACACACGCTCACTCACACACTCACACACACACACACTCACACAAACACACACACACACAAACACTCATACATACACACACTCTCACACACACACTCACTCACAAGCCCATACACTCACACAGACACTCTCACACACCCACTCACACTCACGCACACATGCACACACACACTCACATACATACACACTCACACACACATACAACCACACACTAACACACACTCAAAAACTCTCACACACACTCACTCACCCACACACTCACACACACACACGTGCACAGACACACACACACTCTCACACTTACACACACAAGCTTACATACTCACACCTACACACACACACACACACTTACACACACACACACACTCACAGTCTCACACACAGTCACACACACAAACACACATTCACTCACACACAAACACTCAGACACACATTAACACACACTTTCACACACACACTCACTCACAAACCCATATATTCAGACACACACACAGGCACTCACTCACACTCATACACTCACACACACACACACACTCACACACACACAAACTCACTCTCACTCACAAACTCACACAATCTCTCTCTCACACACACACACACATAGAGTCACATACTGACTCCCACTCACAAGCTCACACAATCTCACACACACACACTCACACACACACCCACTCTCACTCACACTCACACACTCACACACAAACCCTCACACACTCACGCACTCTCACACACCCACTCACTCACAAACTCACACACTCACAGGCCCACACATTCACTCACACTCAAACACACACACTCTCTCACACACACTCTCTCACATACATGCTCACACACAAACACACACTCACATACACACACACTCACACACACTCACACACACACATAAACTCACACACTCACACACTATCACACACACTCACTCACACACTGAGTCACACACACACACACACACATACACTCAGTCTCACACACAGTCACACACACAAACACACATTCACTCACACACAAACACTCAGACACACACTAACACACACTTTCACACACACACTCACTCACAAACCCATATATTCAGACACACACACAGGCACTCACTCACACTCATACACTCACACACTCACACACTCACACACACACAAACTCACTCTCACTCACAAACTCACACAATCTCTCTCTCACACACACACACACACATAGAGTCACATACTGACTCCCACTCACAAGCTCACACAATCTCACACACACACACTCACACACACACCCACTCTCACTCACACTCACACACTCACACACAAACCCTCACACACTCACGCACTCTCACACACCCACTCACTCACAAACTCACACACTCACAGGCCCACTCATTCACTCACACTCAAACACACACACTCTCTCACACACACTCTCTCACATACACGCTCACACACAAACACACACTCACATACACACACACTCACACACACACATAAACTCACACACTCACACACTATCACACACACTCACTCACACACTGAGTCACACAAACACTCACGTGCAGACACACACATACACTCACACACTCACACACTCACACACACACTTATATACTCACACACAATCACACACTCACAAACCTACACACACAAACTCACACACTCACTCACTCACACACACTCACACCCACACCCACACTCTCACTCACACACAATCACATACACACACAGGCTCACACACTCACACCCACATATACTCTCTCACTCACACACACTCATCTCACACTCACACACACACACACACACTCACACACACACTCACTCTCACACACACACACACACACACACACACACATATACACTCACACACACTCACACACTATCACCACACACTCACTCTCACACACACTCACACAAACACTCACGTGCAGACACACACACACTGTCACACTCACACACACACTTACATACTCACACACACACTTACATACTCACACTCACACACACACAATCTTACACACACACACACTCACACACACAGACACTCACACACTCCCAGCCACACAAACACTCTCACTCACACACACTCACCCACACACACTCACATACACACTCACACACACGCGCACTCACACACACACTCACACACAGAGACACACACTCACTCACAAGCACTCTCACACACTCAGATACACACACGCACATACACACTCACACACACACGCACTCACACACACACTCACACACACACAGACACACACTCATACACAAACACTCCCACACACACACAAACACACACACACACACACACACTCACAAATTCATGCACTCACAGGCACATGCATTCACTCACACTCACACACTCCCACACACACACATACACTCTCACACACACACACATGTACACTCCCTCACAAACACACACACACACAGACTCATACAAACACAAACACGCTTACATGCACTCACACTCTCACACACACACACACACACATACTCACAGACTCACTCACGCACTCACACTCACACTCACACTCCCACACCCACACTCTCTCTTACACAAACACACACAGACTCACACACTCACACACACACTCTCACTCACACACACTCACACTGTCAAACACACACACTCTCACTCACACACACTCACACTCTCACACACACACACACTCACACACTCACATACACACACAGTCACACACACACATACACTCACACACTATCACACACACTCACTCACACACAGTCACACAAACACTCGCGTGCAGACACACACACACACACACACACTCACACACTCACTTACATACTCACACACTCACACACACACTTATATACTCACACACAATCACACACTCACACAAACTTACACACACATACTCACAAACTCACTCACGGACTGACACACACTCACACCCACACCCACACTCTCACTCACACACAATCACATACACACACCGGCTCACACACTCACACACACACACACATATACTCTCTCACTCACACACACTCACACTCACACGCACGCACACACACACACACACACACATACACACACACTCACACACACAAATACACTCACACACACTCACATACTATCACACGCACTCTCGCACACACACACAAACACTCACATGCAGACACACACACACTGTCACACTCACACATACACTTACATACTCACACTCACACACAATCACACACACACAGACTCATACAAACACAAACACGCTTACGTACACTCACACTCACACACACGCACACACTCACAGACTCACTCCCACACCCACACTCTCTCTCTCACACACATACACTCTCACTCACACACACTCACACTGTCACACACACACTCTCACTCACACACTCTCACACACACACACACACACACATGCACACACACACATACACACACAATCACACACACGCACATATACTCACACATTCACACACTGGCACACACACACACGCACACACAATCACACACACACACACACACACGCACACACACACACAATCACACCCACACACACACACCCACACAGACACATTCACACACGCATACACTCACACTCACATACACTCACACACACACACTCACATAACACACTCACACACAATCACACACAGTCAGACTCTCACGCACACTTTCTCACACACACACACATTCTCTCACACACACTTGTGTGCAGACACACACACAAACACTGACAAACACACACTTACATGCTCACAGTCACACACACTATCACTTACACTCACACACACACTCACAAACACTCACACAGACACTCAACAATGCTCTCTCTGACCCCTGCCCGCTCACCCGCTGGTCGCGGCTCTCTCTGACAACTGCCCGCTGGACGCTGCTCTCTCTGACCCCTGCCCGCTGGACGCTGCTCTCTCTGACCACTGCCCGCTGGACGCGAATCTCTCTGACCACTGCCTGCTGGACGCTGCTCTCTCTGACCCCTGCCCACTCACCCGCAGGATGCTGCTCTCTCTGACCCCTGCCTGCAAGCCCACTGGATGCTGTTCTCTCTGACTCCTGCCCACTGGACGCTGCTCTCTCTGACCCCTGCCCGCTGCCCCGCTGGACGCTGCTCTCTATGACCCCAGCCCCCGGAAGCTGCTCTCTCTGACCCCTGCCCACTGGCCCACTGGACGCTGCTCTCTCTGACCCCTGCCCACTGGACCCTGCTCTCTCTGACCCCTGCCCGCTGGCCCACTGGACCCTGCTCTCTCTGAACCCCTGCCCGCTGGCATGCTGGACCCTACTCTCTCTGACCCCTGCTCGCTGGATGCTGCTCTCTCTGACCCTTGTGCGCTCGCCACTGCTCTCTCTGACCACTGCCTTCTGGACGCTGCTCTCTCTGACTCCTGCCCACTGGACGCTGCTCTCTCTTATCCCTGTCCACTGGCCCACTGGATGCTGCTCTCTCTGACTCCAGCCTGCTGCCCCGCTGGACCCTACTCTCTCTGACCCCTGCCCACTGGCCCACTGGACACTGCTCTCTATGACCGCTGCCCACTGGACACTGCTCTCTTTGACCCCTGGACGCTGGACACTGCTCTCTCTGACCGCTGCCTGCTGGACGCTGCTCTCTCTGACCCCTTGCCTGCTGGACACTTCTCTCTCTGAACGCTGCCCGCTGGACGCTGCTCTCTCTGACCCCTGTGCGCTGGACACTGCTCTCTCTGACCCCTGCACGCTTGACACTGCTCTCTTTGACCCCTGGCTGCTGGTTGCTGCTCTCTCTGACCCCTGCCTGCTGGACACTGCTCTCTCTGACCAATGCCTGCTGGTCGCTGCTCTCTCTGACACCTGCCCGCTGGACACTGCTCTCTCTGACACCTGCCCGCTGGACACTGATCTCTCTGACCCTTGCCCGCTGGACACTACTCACTCTGACCCCTGCCTGCTGGTCGCTGCTCTCTCTGACCCCTGCCCACTGGACACTGCTCTCTCTGACCCATGCATGCTCACCCGTTGGATGCTACTCTCTGTGACCCCTTCCAGCTGGACGCTGCTCTCTGTAACCACTGACCGTTGGACGCTGCTCTCAAAGACTCCTGTCCACTGCACAATTCTCTCTCTGACCCCAGCCCACTGGCACACTGCTCTCTCTCACCCCTTCCAGCTGGACGCTGCTCTCTCTGACCCCTGCCAGTTGGATGCTGCTCTCTCTTACCCCTGTCCACTGGCACGCTGGACGCTGCTCTCTCTGACCCGTGCCCGCTGGACTCTGCTCTCTCTGACCCCTGCCCGTTGGATGCTGCTCTCTCTTACCCCTGTCCACTGGCACGCTGGATGCTGCTCTCTCTGAGCCCTGCCCGCTGGCCCACTGGACGCTGCTCTCTCTGAACACTGCCCGCTGGCCCACTAGATGCTGCTCTCTCTGACCCCTGCCCGCTGGCCCACTGGATGCTGCTCTCTCTTACCCCTGCTCGCTGGAGACTTCTCTCTCTCATGTCTGCCGCTGACCCATTGGAAACTGCTACCTCTGACACCTGCCCGCTGGAAGCTGCTCTCTCTGACCTTTGCCTGCTGGACACTGCTCTCTCTGACCCCTGCGCGCTGGACGCTGCTCTCTCTGACCCCTGCCTGCTGGACGCTGCTCTCTCTGACCCCTGCCCGCTGGAAGCTGCTCTCTCTGACCCCAGCCAGCTGGACACTGCTTTCTCTGACCCCTGCGCGCTGGACACTGCTCTCTCTGACGCCTGCACACTCGACGCTGCTCCCTCTAACCACGGCCCGCTGCCCCGCTGCACGCTGCTTTCTCTGACCCCTGTGCGCTTGACACTGCTCTCTCCACCCCTGATCTCTAGACACTACTCACTCTGACCCCTGCCCGCTGGACTCTGCTCCCTCTGACCCCTGCCCGCTGGACTCTGCTCTCTCTGACCCCTGCCCGCTAGCCCGCTGGATGCTGCTCTCTCTGACCCCTGCCCACTGGCCCACTGGATGCTGCTCTCTCTGACCCCTACCGGCTGGCCAACTGGACGATGCTCTCTCTGACCCCTGCCTGCTGGAGACTTCCCTCTCTGACGCCTGCTGCTGACCCTCTAGACACTGCTACCTCTGACATCTGCCCGCTGGACGCTGCTCACTCTGACCCTTGCCAGCTGGAGGCTACTCTCTCTGAACCCTGCCCACTGGACGCTGCTCTCTCTGACCCCTGCCCACTGGACGTTGCTCTCGCTGAACCCTGCACGCTTGACACTGCTCTCTCTGACCTCTGCCTGCTGGTCGCTGCTCTCTCTGACACCTGCCTGCTGGACACTGCTCTCTCTGACCTTTGCCCGCTGGACACTGCTCTCTCTGACCCTTGCCCGCTGGACACTACTCACTCTGACCCCTGCCTGCTGGTCGCTGCTCTCTCTGACCCCTGCCCGCTGGACACTGCTCTCTCTGACCCCTGACGGCTCACCCGCTGGATGCTACTCTCTGTGACCCCTTCCAGCTGAACGCTGCTCTCTGTAACCCCTGCCCGTTGGACGCTGCTCTCAAAGACTCCTGTCCACTGCACAATTCTCTCTCTGACCCCAGCCCACTGGCACACTGCTCTCTCTGAGCCCTTCCAGCTGGACGCTGCTCTCTCTGACCCCTGCCCGCTGGATGCTGCTCTCTCTTACCCCTGTCCACTGGCACGCTGGACGCTGCTCTCTCTGACCCGTGCCCGCTGGACTCTGCTCTCTCTGACCCCTGCCCGTTGGATGCTGCTCTCTTACCCCTGTCCACTGGCACACTGGATGCTGCTCTCTCTGACCCCTGCCCGCTGGCTCACTGGATGCTGCTGTCTCTGACCCCTGCCCGCTGGCCCACTGGATGCTGCTCTCTCTGACCCCTGCCGGCTGGCCCACTGGACGATGCTCTTATTTACCCCTGCCCGCTGGAGACTTCTCTCTCTGATGTCTGCCGCTGACCCACTGGAAACTGGTACCACTGACACCTGCCCGCTGGAAGCTGCTCTCTCTGACCCCTGCGTGCTTGACACTGCTTTCTCTGACCCCAGCCTGCTGGACGCTGCACTCTCTGACCCCTGCCTGCTGGACGCTGCTCTCTCTGACCCCTGACTGATGGACACTGCTCTCTCTGACCCCTGGCTGCTGGACGCAGCTCTCCCTGAACACTGCCCACGCGAAACTGCTCTCTCTGACCCCTGCCCGCAGGAAGCTGCTCTCTCTGACCCCTGCCTGCTGGACGCTTCTCCCTCTGACCCCTGCCAGCTGGACGCTGCTCTCTCTGATCCCTGCCCACTGGACGCTGCTCTCTCTGACTCCTGCACACTGGACGCTGCTCTCTCTGACCCCTGCGCACTGGACGCAGCTCTCTCTGACCCGTGCATGCTGGACGCTGCTCTCTCTGACCCCTGTACACTCGATGCTGCTCCCTCTAACCACTGCCCGCTGCCCCGCTGCGCGCTGCTTTCTCTGACCCCTGCCCGCTGGAAGCTACTCTCTCTGACCCCTGCCTGCTGGACGCTGCTCTCTCTGACCCCTGCCTGCTGGACGCTGCTCTGTCTGACCCCTGCCTCATGGACACGGCTCTCTCTGACCCCTGCACGCTGGACACTGCTCTCTCTGACCCCTCCCCGCTTTACACTGCTCTCTCTGACCCTTGCCCGCTGGACGCTGCTCTCTCTGACCCCTGCCCGCTGGACACTGCTCTCTCTACCCCTGCTCTCTGGACACTACTCACTGTGACCCCTGCCCGCTGGACTCTGCTCTCTCTGACCCCTGCCCGCTGGACTCTGCTCTCTCTGTCCCCTGCCCGCTAGCCCGCTGGATGCTGCTCTCTCTGACCCCTGCCCACTGGCCCACTGGATGCTGCTCTCTCTGATCCCTGCCCACTGGACGATGCTCTCTCTGACTCCTGCACACTGCACGCTGCTCTCTCTGACCCCTGCGCACTCGACGCTGCTCTCTCTGACCCCTGCGCACTGGACGCAGCTCTCTCTGACCCCTGTACACTCGACGCTGCTCCCTATAATCACTGCCCGCTGCCCCGCTGCGCGCTGCTTTCTCTGACCCCTGCCTGCTGGACGCTGCTCTCTGACCCCTGCCTGCTGGCTGCTGCTCTCTCTGACACCTGCCTGCTGGAAGCTGCTATCTCTGACCCCTGCCTGCAGGACGCTGCTCTGTCTGACCCCTGCCTCATGGACACTGCTCTCTCTGACCCCTGCACGCTGGACACTGCTCTCTCTGACCCCTGCCCGCTGGACACTGCTCTCTCTACCCCTTCGCTCTGGACACTACTCACTGTGACCCCTGCCCTCTGGACTCTGCTCTCTCTGACCCCTGCCCGCTGGACTCTGCGCTCTCTGACCCCTGCCCGCTAGCCCGCTGGATGCTGCTCTCTCTGACCCCTGCCCACTGGCCCACTGGATGCTGCGCTCTCTGACCCCTGCCGGCTGGCCCACTGGACGATGTTCTCTCTGACCCCTGCCCGCTGGAGACTTCCCTCTCTGACGCCTGCTGCTGACCCGCAAGACACTGCTACCTCTGACACCTGCCCGCTGGACGCTGCTCTCTCTGACCCTTGCCAGCTGGAGGCTACTCTCTCTGACCCCTGCTCACTGGACGCTGCTCTCTCTGACCCCTGCCCACAGGACGCTGCTCTCGCTGACCCCTGCATGCTGGACACTGCTCTCTCTGACCCCTGTGCGCTTGACACATGCTCTCTCTGACCCCTGCCTGCTGGACGCTGCTCTCTCTGACCCCTGCCCGCTGGACGCTGCTCTCTCTGACCCCTGCCGGCTGGCCCACTGGACGATGCTCTCTCTTACCCCTGCCCGCTGGTGACTTCTCTCTCTGATGTCTGCCGTTGACCCACTGGAAACTGGTACCTCTGACACCTGCCCGCTGGAAGCTGCTCTCTCTGACCCTTGCCTGCTGGACACTGCTCTCTATGACCCCTGCACACTGGACGCTGCTCTCTCTGACCCCTGCGCGCTGGACGCTGCTCTCTCTGACCCATTCCCGCTGTACACTGCTCTCTCTGACCACTGCGCGTTTGACACTGCTCTCTCTGACCCCTGCCTACTGGACGCTGCACTCTCTGACCCCTGCCTGCTGGACGCTGCTCTCTCTGACCCCTGCCTGCTGGCTGCTGCTCTCTCTGACCCCTGCCTGCTGGACGCTGCTCTCTCTGACCCCTGACTGATGGACACTGCTCTCTCTGACCCCTGGCTGCTGGACGCAGCTCTCCCTGAACACTGCCCACGCGAAACTGCTCTCTCTGACCCCTACCCGCTGGAAGCTGCTCTCTCTGACCCCTGCCTGCTGGACGCTTCTCCCTCTGACCCCTGCCAGCTGGACGCTACTCTCTCTGACCCCTGCCAGCTGGATGCTGCTCTCTCTGATCCCTGCCCACTGGACGCTGCTCTCTCTGACTCCTGCACACTGGACGCTGCTCTCTCTGACCCCTGCGCACTTGACGCTGCTCTCTCTGACCCCTGCACACTGGACGCAGCTCTCTCTGACCCGTGCACGCTGGACGCTGCTCTCTCTGACCCCTGTACACTCGACGCTGCTCCCTCTAACCACTGCCCGCTGCCCCGCTGTGCGCTGCTTTCTCTGACCCCTGCCCGCTGGAAGCTACTCTCTCTGACCCCTGCCTGCTGGACGCTGCTCTCTCTGACCCTGCCTGCTGGACGCTGCTCTGTCTGACCCCTGCCTCATGGACACGGCTCTCTCTGACCCCTGCATGCTGGACACTGCTCTCTCTGACCCCTCCCCGCTTTACACTGCTCTCTCTGACCCTTGCCCGCTGGACGCTGCTCTCTCTGACCCCTGCCCGCTGGACACTGCTCTCTCTACCCCTGCTCTCTGGACACTACTCACTGTGACCCCTGCCCGCTGGACTCTGCTCTCTCTGACCCCTGCCCGCTGGACTCTGCTCTCTCTGACCCCTGCCCGCTAGCCCGCTGGATGCTGCTCTCTCTGACCCCTGCCCACTGGCCCACTGGATGCTGCTCTCTCTGATCCCTGCCCACTGGACGATGCTCTCTCTGACTCCTGCACACTCAACGCTGCTCTCTCTGACCCCTGCGCACTGGACACAGCTCTCTCTGACCCCTGCGCACTGGACGCAGCTCTCTCTGACCCCTGTACACTCGACGCTGCTCCCTCTAACCACTGCCCGCTACCCCGCTGCGCGCTGCTTTCTCTGACCCCTGCCCACTGGACGCTGCTCTCTCTGACCCCTGCCTGCTGGACGCTGCTCTCTCTGACCCCTGCCTGCTGGACGCTGCTCTCTCTGACCCCTGCCTGCTGGCTGCTGCTCTCTCTGACCCCTGCCTACTGGACACTGCTCTCTCTGACACCTGCCTGCTGGAAGCTGCTATCTCTGACCCCTGGCTGCAGGATGCTGCTCTGTCTGACCCCTGCCTCATGGACACTGCTCTCTCTGACCCCTGCACGCTGGACACTGCTCTCTCTGACCCCTGCCCGCTGGACACTGCTCTCTCTACCCCTTCGCTCTGGACACTACTCACTGTGACCCCTGCCCGCTGGACTCTGCTCTCTCTGAACCCTGCCCGCTGGACTCTGCTCTCTCTGACCCCTGCCCGCTAGCCCGCTGGATGCTACTCTCTCTGACCCCTGTACACTCGACGCTGCTCCCTCTAACCACTGCCCGCTGGACTCTGCTCTCTCTGACCCCTGCCCGCTAGCCCGCTGGATGCTGCTCTCTCTGACCCCTGCCCACTGGCCCACTGGATGCTGCTCTCTCTGATCCCTGCCCACTGGACGATGCTCTCTCTGACTCCTGCACACTGCACGCTGCTCTCTCTGACCCCTGCGCACTCGACGCTGCTCTCTCTGACCCCTGCCCACTGGACACAGCTCTCTCTGACCCCTGCGCACTGGACGCAGCTCTCTCTGACCCCTGTACACTCGACGCTGCTCCCTCTAACCACTGCCCGCTGCCCCGCTGCGCGCTGCTTTCTCTGACCCCTGCCCGCTGGACGCTGCTTTCTCTGACCCCTGCCTGCAGGACGCTGCTCTGTCTGACCCCTGCCTCATGGACACTGCTCTCTCTGACCCCTGCACGCTGGACACTGCTCTCTCTGACCCCTGCCCGCTGGACACTGCTCTCTCTACCCCTGCGCTCTGGACACTACTCACTGTGACCCCTGCCCGCTGGACTCTGCTCTCTCTGACCCCTGCCCGCTAGCCCGCTGGATGCTGCTCTCTCTGACCCCTGCCCACTGGCCCACTGGATGCTGCTCTCTCTGACCCCTACCGGCTGGCCCACTGGACGATGCTCTCTCTGACCCCTGCCCACTGGAGACTTCCCTCTCTGGTGCCTGCTGCTGACCCGCAAGACACTGCTACCTCTGACACCTGCCCGCAGGACGCTCCTCACTCTGACCCCTGCCAGCTGGAGGCTACTCTCTCTGACCCCTGCTCACTGGACGCTGCTCTCTCTGACCCCTGCCCACAGGACGCTGCTCTCGCTGACCCCTGCATGCTGGACACTGCTCTCTCTGACCCCTGCGCGCTTGACACATGCTCTCTCTGACCCCTGCCTGCTGGACGCTGCTCTCTCTGACCCCTGCCTGCTGGACGCTGCTCTCTCTGACCCCTGCCTGCTGGACGCTGCTCTCTCTGACCCCTGACTGATGGACACTGCTCTCTCTGACACCTGCCTGCTGGACACTGCTCTCCCTGAACACTGCCCACGCGAAACTGCTCTCTCTGACCCCTGCCCGCTGGAAGCTGCTCTCTCTGACCCCTGCCTGCTGGACGCTGCTCTCTCTTATCCCTGTCCACTGGCCCACTGGATGCTGCTGTCTCTGACTCCAGTCCGCTGCCCCGCTGGACCCTACTCTCTCTGACCCCTGCCCACTGGCCCACTGGACACTGCTCTCTCTTACCGCTGCCCACTGGACACTGCTCTCTCTGACCCCTGCCCACTGGCCCACTGGAAGCTGCTCTCTTTGACCCCTGCTCACTGGACGCTGCTCTCTCTGCCCCCTGCCTGCTGGACAATGCTCTCTCTGACCCCTGCCTGCTGGACACTGCTCTCTCTGACCCCTGCCTGCTGGATGCTGCTCTCTCTGACTCCTGCCCGCTGGACGCTGCTCTCTGACCCCTGCCCGCTGGCCCACTGGATGCTGCTCTCTCTGACCTCTGCCCGCTGGACGCTGCTCTCTCTGACCCTTGCCAGCTGGAGACTTCACTCTCTGATGCCTGCCGCTGACCAACTGGACACTGCTCCCTCTGACCCCTGCCTGCTGGATGCTGCTCTCTCTGACCCTTGCCAGCTGGACGCTGCTCTCTCTGACCCCTGCTCGTTGGACACTGCTCTCTCTGACCCCTGCCCAATGGACGCTGCTCTCTCTGACCCATGCCCACTGGACGCTGCTCTCTCTGGTCCCTGAGCGCTGGACATTGCTCTCTCTGACCCCTGCCCGCAGGACACTGCTCTCTCTGACCCCTGCGTGCTTGACACTGCTCTCTCTGACCCATGCCTGCTGGCTGCTGCTCTCTCTGACCCCTGCCTGCTGGACACTGCTCTCTCTGACCCCTGCCTGCTGGACACTACTCACCCTGACCACTGCCCACTGGACGCTGCACTCTTTGACCCATGCCAGTTGGCTGCTGCTCTCTCTGACCCCTGCCCGCAGGACACTGCTCTCTCTGTCCCCTGACCGCTGGATACTGGTCTCTCTGACCCCTGCGCGCTTGACACTGCTCTCTCTGACCCCTGCCTGCTGGTCGCTGCTCTCTCTGACACCTGCCCACTGGACACTGCTCTCTCTGACCCCTGCACACTGGACACTGCTCTCTCTGACCCTTGCCCGCTGGACACTGCTCTCTCTGCACCTTGCCCGCTGGACACTACTCACTCTGACCCCTGCCTGCTGGTCGCTGCTCTCTCTGACCCCTGCCCGCTGGACACTGCTCTCTCTGACCACTGCCCGCTCACCCGCTGGATGCTACTCTCTATGACCCCTTCCAGCTGGACGCTGCTCTCTGTAACCCCTACCCGTTGGACGCTGCTCTCTCAGTCTCCTGTCCACTGCACAATTCTCTCTCTGACCCCAGCCCACTGGCACACTGCTCTCTCTCACCCCTTCCAGCTGGACGCTGCTCTCTCTGACCCCTGCCCGCCGGATGCTGCTCTCTCTTACCGCTGTCCACTGGCACGCTGGCCGCTGCTCTCTCTGACCCGTGCCCGCTGGACTCTGCTCTCTCTGACCCCTGCCCGTTGGATGCTGCTCTCTCGTACCCCTGTCCACTGGCACGCTGGTTGCTGCTCTCTCTGACCCCTGCCCGCTGACCCACTGGATGCTGCTCTCTCTGACCCCTGCCTGCTGGCCCACCGGATGCTGCTCTCTCTGACCCCTGCCGGCTGACCCACTGGACGCTGCTCTCTCTGACCCCTGCCCGCTGGCCCACTGGACGCTGCTCTCTCTGACCCCTGCCGGCTGGCCCACTGGACGATGCTCTCTCTTATCCCTGCCCGCAGGAGACTTCTCTCTCTGATGTCTGCCGTTGACCCACTGGAAACTGGTACCTCTGACACCTGCCCGCTGGAAGCTGCTCTCTCTAACCTTTGCCTGCTGGACACTGCTCTCTCTGACTCCTGCACACTGGACGCTGCTCTCTCTGACCCCTGTGCCCTGGACGCTGCTCTCTCTGACCCATGCCCGCTGCACACTGCTCTCTCTGACCACAGCCCGCTGGACGCTGCACTCTCTGACCCCTGCCTGCTGGACGCTGCTCTCTCTGACCCCTGCACGCTTGACACTGCTCTCTCTGACCCCTGCCTGCTGGACGCTGCTCCCTCTGACACCTGCCTGCTGGACGCTGCTCTCTCTGACCCCAGCCTGCTGGACGCTGCTCTCTCTGACCCCTGACTGATGGACACTGCTCTCTCTGACCCTTGGCTGCTGGACGCTGCTCTCCCTGAACACTGCCCACGCGAAACTGCTCTCTATGACCCCTGCCTGCTGGAAGCTGCTCTCTCTGATCCCTGCCTACTGGACGCTTCTCCCTCTGACCCCTGCCAGCTGGACGCTGCTCTCTCTGACCGCTGCCAGCTGGATGCTGCTCTCTCTGACCCCTGCCCACTGGACGCTACTCTCTCTGAATCCTGCACGCTGGACGCTGCTCTCTCTGACCCCTGCGCAATGGACACAGCTCTCTCTGACCCCTGCGCACTGGACGCAGCTCTCTCTGACCCGTACATGCTGGACGCTGCTCTCTCTGACCCCTGTACACTCGACGCTGCTCCCTCTAACCACTGACGGCAGCCCCGCTGCGCGCTGCTTTCTCTGACCCCTGCCCGCTGGACGCTGCTCTCTCTGACCCCTGCCTGCTGGACGCTGCTCTCTCTGACCCCTGCCTGCTGGCTGCTGCTCTCTCTGACCCCTGCCTGCTGGAATCTGCTCTCTCTGACCCCTGCCTGCTGGACGCTGCTCTGTCTGACCCCTGCCTGAAGGACACTGCTCTCTCTGACCCCTGCACGCTAGACACTGCTCTCTCTGACCCCTCCCCGCTTTACACTGCTCTCTCTGACCCCTGCCCACTGGACGCTACTGTCTCTGAATCCTGCACACTGGACGCTGCTCTCTCTGACCCCTGCGCAATGGACACAGCTCTCTCTGACCCCTGCACACTGGACGCAGCTCTCTCTGACCCGTACACGCTTGACGCTGCTCTCTCTGACCCCTGTACACTCGACGCTGCTCCCTCTAACCACTGACTGCAGCCCCCGCTGCGCGCTGCTTTCTCTGACCCCTGCCCGCTGGACGCTGCTCTCTCTGACCCCTGCCTGCTGGACGCTGCTCTCTCTGACCCCTGCCTGCTGGCTGCTGCTCTCTCTGATGCCTGCCTGCTGGAATCTGCTCTCTCTGACCCCTGCCTGCTGGACGCTGCTCTGTCTGACCCCTGCCCGCTGGACGCTGCTCTCTCTGACCCCTGCCCGCTAGACACTGCTCTCTCTGACCCCTGTACACTCGACACTGCTCCCTCTAACCACTGCCCGCTAGCCCGCTGGATGCTGCTCTCTCTGACCCCTGCCCACTGGCCCACTGGATGCTGCTCTCTCTGACCCCTGCCGGCTGGCCCACTGGACGATGCTCTCTCTGACCCCTGACCGCTGGAGACTTCCCTCTCTGACGCCTGCTGCTGACCCGCTAGACACTACTACCTCTGACACCTGCCCGCTGGACGCTGCTCGCTCTGACCCTTGCCAGCTGGAGGCTACTCTCTCTGACCCCTGCGCACTGGATGCTGCTCTCTCTGACCCCTGCCCACAGGACGCTGCTCTCTCTGACCCCTGCCTGCTGGACGCTGCTTTCTCTGACCCCTGCCCACTGGACGCTGCTCTCGCTGACCCCTGCGTGCTGGACACTGCTCTCTCTGACCCCTGCCCACTGGACGCTGCTCTCGCTGACCCCTGTGTGCTGGACACTGCTCTATCTGACCCCTGCGCGCTTGACACTGCTCTCTCTGACCCCTGCCTGCTGGACGCTGCTCTCTCTGACCCCTGCCAGCTGGACGCTGCTCTCTCTGACCCCTGCCTGCTGGATGCTGCTCTCTCTGACCACTGCCTGCTGGACGCTGCTCTCTCTGACCCCTGCCCGCTGGACGCTGCTCTCTCTGACCCCTGCCTGCTGGACGCTGCTCTCTCTGACCCCTGACTGATGGACACTGCTCTCTCTGACCCCTGTCTGCTGGAAGCTGCTCTCCCTGAACACTGCCCATGCGAAACTGCTCTCTCTGACCCATGCCCACTGGAAGCTGCTCTCTCTGACCCCTGCCTGCTGGACGCTTCTCCCTCTGACCCCTGCCAGGTGGATGCTGCTCTCTCTGACCCCTGCCAGCTGGATGCTGCTCTCTCTGACCCCTGCCCGCTGGACGCTGCTCTCCCTGACTCCTGCACACTGGACGCTGCTATCTCTGACCCCTGTACACTCGACGCTGCTCCCTCTAACCACTGCCCGCTGCCCCGCTGCGCGCTGCTTTCTCTGACCCCTGCCTGCTGGACGCTGCTCTCTCTGTACCCTGCCCGCTGGACGCTGCTCTCTCTGAAACCCTGCCCACTTGACACTGCTCTCTGTGACTGCTGCCCGCTGGACACTGCTCTCTCTGACCCCTGCCCGCTAGACGCAGCTCTCTCTGACCACTGCCCGCTCACCCGCTGGATGCTACTCTCTGTGACCCCTTCCAGCTGGACGCTGCTCTCTGTAACCACTGACCGTTGGACGCTGCTCTCAAAGACTCCTGTCCACTGCACAATTCTCTCTCTGACCCCCGCCCACTGGCACACTGCTCTCTCTGACCCATTCAAGCTGGACGCTGCTCTCTCTGACCCCTGCCCGTTGGATGCTGCTCTCTCTTACCCCTGTCCACTGGCACGCTGGACGCTGCTCTCTCTGACCCGTGCCCGCTGGACTCTGCTCTCTCTGACCCCTGCCCGCTAGCCTGCTGGATGCTGCTCTCTCTGACCCCTGCCTGCTGGACGCTGGTCTCTCTGACCCCTGCCCGGTGGACGCTGCTCTCTCTGACAACTGCCTGCTGGAAGCTGCTCTCTCTGACCCCTGCCCGCTGGAAGCTGCTCTCTCTGACCCCTGCCCGCTCGACGCTGCTCCCTCTGACCCCTGCCTGCTGGACGCTGCTCTCTCTTATCCCTGCCCGCTGGACACTGCTCTCTCCGACCCCTGTGCGTTGGACGCTGCTCTCTCTGACCCCTGCGTGTTGGACGCTGGTCTCTCAGACCCCTGCCCGCTGGACACTGCTCCCTCTGACCCCTGTGCGTTTGACGATGCTCTCTCTGACCCCTGCGCATTGGACGCTGGTCTCTCTGATCCCTGTCCGCTGGCCCACTGGACGATGCTCTCTCTGACCCCTGCCCACTGGAGACTTCCCTCTCTGACACCTGCTGCTGACCTGCTGGACACTGCTACCTCTGACACCTGCCCGCTGGCTGCTGCTCTCTCTGACCCCTGCGCGCTGGACACTGCTCTCTCTGACCCCTGCCCGCTGGACACTGCTCTCTCTGACCCCTGCATGCTGGACACTGCTCAATCTGACCCCTGTGCATTGGACGCTGCTCTCTCTGACCCCAGCCCGCTGGACACTGCTCTCTCTGACCCCTGTGCATTGGACGCTGCTCTCTCTGACCCCTGCCCGCTGGACACTGCTCTCTCTGACCCCTGTGCGTGGACGCTGCTCTCTCTGACCCCTGCACATTGGACGCAGGTCTCTCTGACCCCTGCCCGCTGGCCCACTGGACAATGCTCTCTCTGACCCCTGCCCGCTGCAGACTTCCCTCTCTGACACCTGCTGCTGACCCGCTGGACACTGCTACCTCTGACACCGGCCCGCTGGCTACTGCTCTTTCTGACCCCTGCCCGCTGGACACTGCTCTCTCTGAGCCCTGCGTGCTGGACACTGCTCTCTCTGACCCCTGCCCGCTGGACACTGCTCTCTCTGACCCCTGCACGCTGGACACTGCTCTCTCTGACCCCTGCCCGCTGGACACTCCTCTCTCTGACCCCTGCCCACTGGACGCTGCTCTCTCTGACCCCTGCCTGCTGGTCGCTGCTCTCTCTTACCCCTGCCCACTGGCCCACTGGACGCTGCTCTCTCTGACCCCTTGCCTGCTGGACACTGCTCTCTCTGAACCCTGCCCGCTGGACGCTGCTCTCTCTGAAACCCTGCCCGCTTGACACTTCTCTCTGTGACTGCTGCCCACTGGACACTGCTCTCTCTGACCCCTGCCCGCTAGACGCAGCTCTCTCTGACCACTGCCCGCTCACCCGCTGGGTGCTACTCTCTGTGACCCCTTCCAGCTAGACGCTGCTCTCTCTGACCCCAGCCCACTGGCACACTGCTCTCTCTGACCCCTTCTAGCTGGACACTGCTCTCTCTGACCCAAGCCCACTGGCACACTGCTCTCTCTGACCCCTTCTAGCTGGACTCTGCTCTCTCTGACCCCTGCCCATTGGATGCTGATCTCTCTTATCCCTGCCCACTGGCACGCTGGACGCTGCTCTCTCTGACCCCTGCATGCTGGACGCTGCTCTCTCTGACCCCTGCCTGCTGGACGCTGCTCTCTCTGACCCCTGCCCACTGGACGCTGCTCTCTCTGACCCCTTGCCTGCTGGACCCATCAATCTCTGAAGCCTGCCCACTGGACACTGCTCTCTCTGACCCCTGCACGCTGGACACTGCTCTCTCTGACCCCTGCCCACTGGCCCACTGATCTTTCTGACCCATTCCAGATGGACCCTGCTCTCTCTGACCCCTGCTCGCTGTACGCTGCTCACTCTGACCCCTTCCCACTGGAGACTGCTCTCTCTGACCCCTGCCCACTGGACACTGCTCTCTCTGACCCCTGCCCACTGGACACTGCTCTCTCTGACCGCTGCCCACTGGCCCACGGCTCTCTCTGACCCATTCCAGCTGGACACTGCTCTCTCTGACCCCTGCCCGCTGGAGACTGCTCTCTCTGACCCCTGCACGCTGGACACTGCTCTCTCTGACCTCTTCCCGCTAGACGCTGATCTCTATGACCGCTGCCTGCTCGCTCCTGCTCTCTCTGACCCCTGCCTGATGGTCTGCTGGACGCTGCTCTCTCTGACCCCTGCCCGCTGGATGCTGCTCTCTCTTACCCCTGTCCACTGGCCCACTGGATGCTTCTCACACTGACCCCTGTCCGCTGGCACTCTGGACGCTGCTCTCTCTGACCCCTGTCTGCTGTCTGCTGTACACTACTCTCTTTGAACCCCCTGCCTGCTGGACACTTCTCTCTCTGATCCCTGCCTGCTGGACGCTGCTCTCTCTGACCCCTGCCTGCTGGACGCTGCTCTCTCTGACCCCTGCGCGCTGGACACCTCTCTCTCTGACCCCTGCCTGCTGGACGCTGCTCTCCCTGAACACTGCCCACGCGAAACTGCTCTCTCTGACCCCTGCCCGATGGACGCTGCTCTTTCTGACGCCTGCACGCTGGACCCTGCTCTCTCTGACCCCTGCCCGCTTGACGCTGCTCTCTTTGACCCATGCCTGAAGGCTGCTGCTCTCTCTGACCACTGCCAGCTGGACACTGCTCTCTCTGACCCCTGCATGCTGGAAACTGATCTCTCTGACCCCTGCCCGTTGGCCCACTGGACGCTGCTCTCTCTAACCCTTGCCCGCTGGACACTACACACTCTGACCCCTGCCCGCTGGACGCTGCTCTCTCTGACCCATGCCTGCTGGACACTGCTCTCTCTTACCCCTGCCCACTGGCTCACTGGATGCTGCTCTCTCTGACCCCTGCCCGCTAGCCCGCTGGATAATGCTCTCTCTGACCCCTGCCGGCTGGCCCACTGGACGATGCTCTCTCTGAACCCTGCCCACTGGACGCTGCTCTCTCTGACCCCTTGCCTGCTGGACACTTCTATCTCTGAACCCTGCCCACTGGACACTGCTCTCTCTGACCCCTGCATGCTGGACACTGCTCTCTCTGACCGCTGCCCACTGGCCCACTGCTCTCTCTGACCCATTCCAGCTGGACCCTGCTCTCTCTGACCCCTGCTCGCTGTACGCTGCTCACTCTGACCCCTGCCCGCTGGAGACTGCTCTCTCTGACCCCTGCCTGCTGGAGACTGCTCTCTCTGACCCCTTCCCGCTGGACGCTGATCTCTATGACCGCTGCCTGCTCGCCCCTGCTCTCTCTGACCCCTGCCTGATGGTCTGCTGGACGCTGCTCTCTCTGACCCCTGCCCGCTGGATGCCGCTCTCTCTTACCCCTGTCCGCTGGCACTCTGGACGCTGCTCTCTCTGACCCCTGTCCACTGTCCACTGTACACTACTCTCTTTGACCCCCCTGCCTGCTGGACACTTCTCTCTCTGAACCCTGCCTGCTGGACGCTGCTCTCGCTGAACCCTGCCTGCTGGACACTGCTCACTCTGACCCCTGCCCACTGGACACTGCTCACTCTGACCCCTGCCCACTCGACGCTGCTCTCTCTGACCCCTGCCCGCAGGCCCTCTGGACGCTGATCTCTCAGACCCCTGCCCACTGGACCCTGCTCTCTCTGACCCCAGTCCTCTGCCCCACTGGAAAATGCTCTCTCTGACCCCTGCCCAGGCCCACTGGACACTGCTATCTCTGAGCCCTGCCCACTGGACGCAGCTCTCTCACACCCTGCCCGCTGGACGCGGCTCTCTCTGACCCCTGCCCGCTGGATGCTGCTATCTTTGACCCCTGCCCACTGGACACTGCTCTCTCTGACCCCTGCATGCTGGACGCTGCTCTCTCTAACCCTTGCCTGCTGGACGCTGCTCTCTCTGACCCCTGCGCGCTGGACACCTCTCTCTCTGACCCCTGCCTGCTGGACGCTGCTCTCCCTGAACACTGCACACGCGAAACTGCTCTCTCTGACCCCTGCCCGATGGACACTGCTCACTCTGACCCCTGCCCACTGGACGCTGCTCTCTCTGACCCCTGCCCGCAGGCCCTCTGGACGCTGATCTCTCAGACCCCTGCCCACTGGACCCTGCTCTCTCTGACCCCAGTCCTCTGCCCCACTGGAAAATGCTCTCTCTGACCCCTGCCCAGGCCCACTGGACACTGCTATCTCTGAGCCCTGCCCGCTGGACACTGCCCTCTCTGACCCCTGTGCGTTGGACGCTGCTCTCTCTGACCCCTGCACATTGGACGCAGGTCTCTCTGACTCCTGCCCGCTGGCCCACTGGACACTGCTCTCTCTGACCCCTGCCCGCTGGACACTGCTCTCTCTGACCACTGCCCGCTCACACGCTGGATGCTACTCTCTGTGACCCCTTCCAGCTGGACGCTGCTCTCTGTAATCCCTGCCCGTTAGACAATGCTATCTTTGACTCCTGCCCACTGAACAATTCTCTCTCTGACCCCTGCACGCTGGACACTGCTCTCTCTGACCGCTGCCCACTGGCCCACTGCTCTCTCTGACCCATTCCAGCTGGACCCTGCTCTCTCTGACCCCTGCTCGCTGGACTCTGCTCTCTCTGACCCCTTCCCGCTGGACGCTGATATCTATGACCGCTGCCTGCTCGCCCCTGCTCTCTCTGACCCCTGCCTGATGGTCTGCTGGACGTTGCTCTCTCTGACCCCTGCCCGCTGGTTGCCGCTCTCTCTTACCCCTGTCCACTGGCCCACTGGACGCTTCTCGCTCTGACCCCTGTCCACTGGCACTCTGGACGCTGCTCTCTCTGACTCCTGTCCGCTGTCCGCTGTACACTACTCTCTTTGACGCCCCTGCCTGCTGGACACTTCTCTCTCTGAACCCTGCCTGCTGGACGCTGCTCTCGCTGACCCCTGCTTGCTGGATGCTGCTCTCTCTGACCCCTGCCTGCTGGACAATGCTCCCTCTGATCCCTGCCTGCTGGACACTGCTCTCTGACCCCTGCCCACTGGAAACTGCTCTCTCTGACCCCTGCCCCCTGGACACTGCTCTCTCTGACCCCTGCCTGCTGGACACTGCTCTCTCTGACCCCTGCCTGCTGGACGCTGCTCTCTCTGACCCCTGCCCACTGGACACTGCTCTCTCTGACCCATGTATGCTGGCCCATTGGCGCTGCTCTCTCTGACCCATGTATGCTGGCCCATTGGCGCTGCTCTCTCTGACCCCTGCCCACTGGACGCTGCTCTCTCTGACCCCTGCCCACTGGACGCTGCTCCCTCTGACCCCTGCCCGCTGGATGCTGCTCTCTCTTACCCCTGCCCGCTGACCCACTGGACACTGCTCTCTCTGACCCCTGCCCGCTGGACCCTGCTCTCTCTGACCCCTGCCCGCTTGACGCTGCTCTCTTTGACCCATGCCTGAAGGCTGCTGCTGTCTCTGACCACTGCCAGCTGGACACTGCTCTCTCTGACCCCTGCACGCTGGAAACTGATCTCTCTAACCCCTGCCCGCTGGCCCACTGGACGCTGCTCTCTCTGACCCCTTGCCTGCTGGACACTTCTCTCTCTGATCCCTGCCCTCTGGACGCTTCTCTCTCTGAACCCTGCCCACTGGACGCTGCTCTCTCTTACCCCTGCCCACTGGCCCACTGGACGTTGCTCTCTATGACACCTTGCCTGCTGGATACTTTTCTCTCTGAACCCTGCACGCTGGACGCTGCTTTATCTGAAACACTGCCCGCTGGACAATGCTCTCTGTGACTGCTGCCCACTGGACACTGCTCTCTCTGACCCCTGCCCGCTCACACGCTGGATGCTACTCTCTGTGACCACTTCCAGCTGGACGCTGCTCTCTCTGACCCCTTCAAGCTGGACGCTGCTCTCTCTGACCCCTGCCCGTTGGCTGCTGCTCTCTCTTATTCCTGTTCACTGGCACGCTGGACGCTGCTCTCTCTTACCCCTGCCCGCTGGACTCTGCTCTCTCTGACCCCTGCCCGCTAGCCCGCTGGATAATGCTCTCTCTGACCCCTGTCCGCTGGCCCACTGGATGCTGCTCTCTCTGACCCTTGCCTGCTGGACGCTGCTCTCTCTGACCCCTGCCCACTGGACGCTGCTCTCTCTGACCCCTGCCCACTGGACACTGCTCTCTCTGACCCCTGCGTGCTGGACACTGTTCACTCTGACCCCTGCCTGCTGGACGCTGCTCTCTCTGACCCCTGCCTGCTGGACGCTGCTCTCTCTTACCCCTGTCCACTGGCTCACTGGACGCTGCTCCCTATGACACCTTGCCTGCTGGACACTTCTATCTCTGAGTCCTGCCCACTGGACACTGCTCTCTCTGACACCTGCACGCTGGACACTGCTCTCTCTGACCGCTGCCCACTGGCCCACTGCTCTCTCTGACCCATTCCAGCTGCACCCTGCTCTCTCTGACCCCTGCTCGCTGTACGCTGGTCACTCTGACCCCTGCCCGCTGGAGACTGCTCTCTCTGACCCCTGCGCGCTGGACACTGCTCTCTCTGACCCCTGCCCGCTGGACGCTGCTCTCTCTGTCCCATGCCTGCTGGTTGCTGCTCTCTCTGACCGCTGCCCGCTGGACACTGCTCTCTCTGGCCCCTGCGTGCTGGACACTGTTCACTCTGACCCCTGCCTGCTGGACGCTGCTCTCTCTTACCCCTGCCCACTGGCTCACTGGACGCTGCTCTCTCTGACCCCTTGCCTGCTGGACACTTCTATCTCTGAACCCTGCCCACTGGACACTGCTCTCTCTGACCCCTGCCCACTGGACACTGCTCTCTCTGACCCCTGCACGCTGGACACTGCTCTCTCTGACCGCTGCCCACTGGCCCACTGCTCTCTCTGACCCATTCCAGCTGGACTGTGCTCTCTGGCTGACCCCTGCTCGCTGTACGCTGGTCACTCTGACCCCTGCCCACTGGACACTGCTCTCTCTGACCCCTGCACGCTGGACACTGCTCTCTCTGACCGCTGCCCACTGGCCCACTGCTCTCTCTGACCCATTCCAGCTGGACTGTGCTCTCTGGCTGACCCCTGCTCGCTGTACGCTGGTCACTCTGACCCCTGCCTGCTGGACACTGCTCACTCTGACCCTTGCCCGCTGGACACTGCTCACTCTGACCCCTGCCCACTGGATACTGCTCTCTCTGACCCCTGCCCGCAGGCCCTCTGTACGCTGATCTCTCAGACCCGTGCCCACTGGACCCTGCTCTCTCTGACCCCAGTCTGCTGCCCCACTGTACCATGCTCTCTCTGACCCCTGCCCTGGCCCACAGGACACTGCTATCTATGACCTCTGCCCACTGGATGCTGCTCTCTCACACCCTGCCCGCTGGACGCTGCTCTCTTTGACCCCTGCCCACTGGACACTGCTCTCTCTGACGCCTGCCTGCTGGACACTGCTCTCTCTGACTCCTGCCTGCTGGACGCTGCACTCTCTGACCCCTGCCCACTGGACGCTGCTCTCTCTGACCCATGTATGCTGGCCCATTGGCGCTGCTCTCTCTGACCCCTGCCCACTGAACGCTGCTCTCTCTGACACCTGCATGCTGGACACTGCTCTCTCTGACACCTGCACACTGGACACTGCTCTCTCTGACCCCTGTGTGCTGGACACTGTTCACTCTGACCCCTGCCTGCTCGCCCCTGCTCTCTCTGAGCCCTGCCTGATGGTCTGCTGGACGCTGATCTCTCTGATCCCTGCCCGCTGGATGCCGTTCTCTCTTACCCCTGTCCACTGGCTCACTGGACGCTGCTCTCTCTGACCCCTTGCCTGCTGGACACTTCTATCTCTGAACCCTGCCCACTGGACACTGCTCTCTCTGACCCCTGCACGCTGGAAACTGCTCTCTCTGACCGCTGCCCACTGGCCCACTGCTCTCTCTGACCCCTTCCCGCTGGACGCTGATCTCTATGACCGTTGCCTGCTCGCCCCTGCTCTCTCTGACCCCTGCCTGATGGTCTGCTGGACGCTGCTCTCTCTGACCCCTGCCCGCTGGATGCCGCTCTCTCTTACCCCTGTCCACTGGCCCACTGGATGCTTCTCGCTCTGACCCATATCCGCTGGCACTCTGACCGCTGCTCTCTCTGACCCCTGCCCGCTGGACACTGCTCTCTCTGACCCCTGCCTGCTGGATACTGCTCTCTCTGACCCCTGCCTGCTGGCCCTCTGGACGCTGCTCTCGCTGACCCCTGCCTGCTGGACGCTGCTCTCTCTGACCCCTGCCTGCTGGCCCTCTGGACGCTGCTCTCGCTGAACCCTGCCTGCTGGACACTGCTCACTCTGACCCCTGCCCGCTGGACGCTGCTCTCTCTGACCCATGTATGCTGGCCCATTGGCGCTGCTCTCTCTGACCCCTGCCCACTGAACGCTGCTCTCTCTGACACCTGCACGCTGGACACTGCTCTCTCTGACACCTGCACACTGGACACTGCTCTCTCTGACCCCTGTGTGCTGGACACTGTTCACTCTGACCCCTGCCTGCTCGCCCCTGCTCTCTCTGACCCCTGCCTGATGGTCTGCTGGACGCTGATCTCTCTGATCCCTGCCCGCTGGATGCCGTTCTCTCTTACCCCTGTCCACTAGCTCACTGGACGCTGCTCTCTCTGACCCCTTGCCTGCTGGACACTTCTATCTCTGAACCCTGCCCACTGGACGCTGCTCTCTCTGACCCCTGCTCGCTGTACGCTGGTCACTCTGACCCCTGCCCGCTGGACGCTGCTCTCTTTGACCCCTGCCCACTGGACACTGCTCTCTCTGACTCCTGCCCGCTGGACGCTGCACTCTCTGAACGCTGCCCACTGGACGCTGCTCTCTCTGACCCCTGCCCACTGGACGCTGCTCTCTCTGACCCCTGCCCGCTGACCCACTGGACGCTGCTCTCTCTGACACCTTGCCTGCTGGACACTTCTATCTCTGAATCCTGCCCACTGGACACTGCTCTCTCTGACACCTACACGCTGGACACTGCTCTCTCTGACAACTGCATACTGGACACTGCTCTCTCTGACCCCTGTGTGCTGGACACTGTTCACTCTGACCCCTGCCTGCTCGCCCCTGCTCTCTCTGACCCCTGCCTGATGGTCTGCTGGACGCTGATCTCTCTGACCCCTGCCCGCTGGATGCCGTTCTCTCTTACCCCTGTCCACTGGCTCACTGGACGCTGCTCTCTCTGACCCCTTGCCTGCTGGACACTTCTATCTCTGAACCCTGCCCACTGGACACTGCTCTCTCTGACCCCTGCTCGCTGTACGCTGGTCACTCTGACCCCTGCCCGCTGGAGACTGCTCTCTCTGACCCCTGCGCGCTGGACTCTGCTCTCTCTGACCCCTTCCCGCTGGACGCTGATCTCTATGACCGCTGCCTGCTCGCCCCTGGTCTCTCTGACCCCTGCCTGATGGTCTGCTGGACGCTGCTCTCTCTGACCCCTGCCCGCTGGATGCCGCTCTCTCTTACCCCTGTCCACTGGCCCACTGGATGCTTCTCGCTCTGACCCCTATCCGCTGGCACTCTGGACGCTGCTCTCTCTGACCCCTGTCCGCTGTCTGCTGTACACTACTCTCTTTGACCCCCCTGCCTGCTGGACACTTCTCTCTCTGAACCCTGCCTGCTGGACGCTGCTCTCTCTCTGACCCCTGCCTGCTGGACACTGCTCTCTCTGACCCCTGCCTGCTGGCCCTCTGGACGCTGCTCTCGCTGACCCCTGCCTGCTGGACGCTGCTCTCTCTGACCCCTGCCTGCTGGCCCTCTGGACGCTGCTCTCGCTGAACCCTGCCTGCTGGACACTGCTCACTCTGACCCCTGCCCACTGGACCCTGCTCTCTCTGACCCCAGTCCGCTGCCCCACTGTACCATGCTCTATCTGACCCCTGCCCAGGGCCACTGGACACTGCTATCTATGACCCCTGCCCGCTGGACGCTGCTCTCTTTGACCCCTGCCCAATGGACACTGCTCTCTCTGACCTCTGCCTGCTGGACACTGCTCTCTGACCCCTGCCCACTGGAAACTGCTCTCTCTGACCCCTGCCCACTGGACGCTGCTCTCTCTGAACCCTGCCTGCTGGACACTGCTCTCTGACCCCTGCCCACTGGACAATGCTCTCTCTGACCCCTGCCTGCTGGACACTGCTCTCTCTGAACCCTGCCTACTGGACGCTGCTCTCTCTGACCCATGTATGCTGGCCCATTGGCGCTGCTCTCTCTGACCCCTGCCCACTGGACGCTGGTCTCTCTGACCCCTGCCCACTGGACGCTGCTCTCTCTGACCACTGCCCGCTGGATGCTGCTCTCTCTTACCCCTGCCCGCTGACCCACTGGACACTGCTCTCTATGACCCCTGCCCGCTGGACCCTGCTCTCTCTGACCCCTGCCCGCTTGACGCTGCTCTCTTTGACCCATGCCTGAAGGCTGCTGCTCTCTCTGACCACTGCCAGCTGGACACTGCTCTCTCTGACCCCTGCCTGCTGGACGCTGCTCTCTTTGACCCCTGCCCACTGGACACTGCTCTCTCTGACTCCTGCCTGCTGGACGCTGCACTCTCTGACCCCTGCCCACAGAACGCTGCTCTCTCTGACCCATGTATGCTGGCCCATTGGCGCTGCTCTCTCTGACCCCTGCCCACTGGACGCTGCTCTCTCTGACCCCTGCCCACTGGACGCTGCTCTCTCTGACCCCTGCCCGCTGACCCACTGGACGCTGCTCTCTCTGACACCTTGCCTGCTGGACAATTCTATCTCTGAATCCTGCCCACTGGACACTGCTCTCTCTGACACCTGCACGCTGGACACTGCTCTCTCTGACACCTGCACACTGGACCCTGCTCTCTCTGACCCCTTCCTGCTGGACACTGTTCACTCTGACCCCTGCCTGCTCGCCCCTGCTCTCTCTGACCCCTGCCTGATGGTCTGCTGGACGCTGATCTCTCTGACCCCTGCCCGCTGGATGCCGTTCTCTCTTACCCCTGTCCACTGGCTCACTGGACGCTGCTCTCTCTGACCCCTTGCCTGCTGGACACTTCTATCTCTGAACCCTGCCCACTGGACACTGCTCTCTCTGACCCCTGCTCGCTGTACGCTGGTCACTCTGACCCCTGCCCGCTGGAGACTGCTCTCTCTGACCCCTGCGCGCTGGACCCTGCTCTCTCTGACCCCTTCCCGCTGGACGCTGATCTCTATGGCCGCTGCCTGCTCGCCCCTGGTCTCTCTGACCCCTGCCTGATGGTCTGCTGGACGCTGCTCTCTCTGACCCCTGCCCGCTGGATGCCGCTCTCTCTTACCCCTGTCCACTGGCCCACTGGATGCTTCTCGCTCTGACCCCTATCCGCTGGCACTCTGGACGCTGCTCTCTCTGACCCCTGTCCGCTGTCTGCTGTACACTACTCACTTCGACCCCCCTGCCTGCTGGACACTTCTCTCTCTGAACCCTGCCTGCTGGACGCTGCTCTCTCTCTGACCCCTGCCTGCTGGACACTGCTCTCTCTGACCCCTGCCTGCTGGCCCTCTGGACGCTGCTCTCGCTGAACCCTGCCTATTGGACATTGCTCACTCTGACTCCTGCCCACTGGACACTGCTCTCTCTGACCCCAGTCCACTGCCCCACTGCTCTATCTGACCCCTGCCCAGGCCCACTGGACACTGCTATCTATGACCCCTGCCTGCTGGACACTGCTCTCTGACCCCTGCCCACTGGAAACTGCTCTCTCTGACCCCTGCCCACTGGACACTGCTCTCTCTGACCCCTGCCCGATATACACTGCTCTCTCTGACCCCTGACAGCTCGACCCTGCTCTCTCTGACCCCTGCATGCTGGACACTGTTTACTCTGACCTCTGCCTGCTGGACGCTGCTCTCTCTTACCCCTGCCCACTGGCTCACTGGACGCTGCTCTCTCTGACCCCTGTGCGCTGGACACTGCTCTCTCTGACCCCTGCCCGATATACACTGCTCTCTCTGACCCCTGACATCTCGACCCTGCTCTCTCTGACCGCTGCCCACTGGCCCACTGCTCTCTCTGACCCATTCCAGCTGGACCCAGCTCTCTCTGACCCCTGCTCGCTGTACGCTGGTCACTCTGACCCCTGCCCACTGGAGACTGCTCTCTCTGACCCCTGCGCGCTGGACACTGCTCTCTCTGAGCCCTGCCCGCTGGACGCTGCTCTCTATGTCCCATGCCTGCTGGTTGCTGCTCTCTCTGACCCCTGCCCACTGGACGCTGCTCTCTCTGACCCCTGGGTGCTGGACACTGTTCACTCTGACCCCTGCCTGCTGGACGCTGGTCTTTCTTACCACTGCCCACTGGCTCACTGGACGCTGCTTTCTCTGACCCCTTGCCTGCTGGACACTTCTATCTCTGAACCCTGCCCACTGGACACTGCTCTCTCTGACCCCTGCACGCTGGAAACTGCTCTCTCTGACCGCTGCCCACTGGCCCACTGCTCTCTCTGACCCATTCCAGCTGGACCCTGCTCTCTCTGACCCCTGCTCGCTGTACGCTGGTCACTCTGACCCCTGCCCGCTGGAAACTGCTCTCTCTGACCCCTGCGCGCTGGACACTGCTCTCTCTGACCCCTTCCTGCTGGACGCTGATCTCTATGACCGCTGCCTGCTCGCCCCTGCTATCTCTGACCCCTGCCTGATGGTCTGCTGGACGCTGCTCTCTCTGACCCCTGCCCGCTGGATGCCACTCTCTCTTACCCCTGTCCACTGGCCCACTGGACGCTTCTCGCTCTGACCCCTGTCCGCTGGCACTCTGGACACTGCTTTCCCTGACCCCTGTCCGCTGTCCACTGTACACTACTCTCTTTGACCCCCCTGCCTGCTGGACACTTCTCTCACTGAACCCTGCCTGCTGGATGCTGCTCTCTCTCTGACCCCTGCCTGCTGGAAGCTGCTCTCTCTGACCCCTGCCTGCTGGCCCTCTGGACGCTGCTCTCGCTGAACCCTGCCTGCTGGACGCTGCTCTCTCTCTGACCCCTGCCTGCTGGACAGTGCTCTCTCTGACCCCTGCCTGCTGGACGCTGCCCTCTCTGACACCTGCCTGCTGGACTCTGCTCTCTCTGACCCATGTATGCTGGCCCATTGGCGTTGCTCTCTCTGACCACTGCCCGCTGGACGCTGCTCTCTCTGGCCCCTGCCCGCTGGACGCTGCTCTCTCTTACCCCTGCCCAATGACCCACTGGACGCTGCTCTCTCTGACCCCTGCCCGCTGGATGCTGCTCTCTCTGGCCCCTGCCCGCTGGACGCTGCTCTCTCTTACCCCTGCCCAATGGCCCGCTGGACGCTGCTCTCTCTGACAACTGCCCGCTCGACCCTGCTCTCTCTGACCCCTGCCCGTTGGACACTGCGCTCTCTGAACCTTGCCCGCTGGACACTGCTCTCTCTGACCCCTGCCCGCTGGACACTGCTCTCTCTGACCCCTGCCCGCTCACCCACTGGATGCTACTCTCTGTGACCCCTTCCAGAGGGACGCTGCTCTCTGCAACCCCTGCCCGTCGGACGGTGCTCTCTCTGACTCCTGCCCGCTGGCGACTTCTCTGTCTGACCCCAGCCCACTGGCCCACTGCTCTCTCTGAGCTCTTCCTGCTGGACGCTGTTCTCTCTGACCCCTGCCCGCTGGATGCTGCTCTCTATCTTACCCATGTCCACTGGCCCACTGAACGCTGCTCGCTCTGACCCCTGCCCGTTTGACCCTGCTCTCTCTGACTCCTGCCTGCTCGACCCTGCTCTCCCTGACCACTTCCTGCTGGACCCTGCTCTCTCTGACCCCTGCCTTCTGGATGCTGCTCTCTCTGACCCCTGCCCACTGGACGCTGCTCTCTCTGTCCCCTGCCTGCTGGACGCTGCTCTCTCTGACCCCTGACCACTGGCCACTGCTCTCTCTGACCCTTGCCCGCTGGACACTGCTCCCTCTGACTCCTGGCAGCTGGACGCTGCTCTCTCTGACCCCTGCCCGCTGGCCCACTGTACGATGCTCTCTCTGACCCCTGCCTGTTGGAGACTTCTCTCTCTGATTCTTGCCACTGACCTGCTGGACACTGCTCTCTCTGACCCCTGCCCGCTGGATGCTGCTGTCTCTGACGCCTGCCTGCTGGACGCTGCTCTCTCTCTGACCCCTGCCTGATGGTCTGCTGGACGCTGCTCTCTCTGACCCCTGCCCGCTGGATGCCACTCTCTCTTACCCCTGTCCACTGGCCCACTGGACGCTTCTCGCTCTAACCCCTGTCCGCTGGCACTCTGGACGCTGCTCTCTCTGAACCCTGTCCGCTCTCCACTGTACACTACTCCCTTTGACCCCCCTGCCTGCTGGACACTTCTCTCTCTGAACCCTGCCTGCTGGACGCTGCTCTCTCTCTGACCCCTGCCTGCTGGACACTGCTCTCTCTGACCCCTGCCTGCTGGCCCTCTGGACGCTGCTCTCGCTGAACCCTGCCTGCTGGACACTGCTCACTCTGACCCCTGCCCGCTGGACCCTGCTCTCTCTGACCCCAGTCCGCTGCCCCACTGTACCATGCTCTCTCTGACCCCTGCCCAGGCCCACTGGACACTGCTATCTATGACCTCTGCCCACTGGACGCTGCTCTCTCACACCCTGCCCGCTGGACGTGGCTTTATCTGACCCCTGCCCGCTGGACGCTGTTCTCTCTGACCCCTGCCCACTGGACACTGCTCTCTCTGAACCCTGCCTGCTGGACGCTGCTCTCTCTGACCCCTGCCCACTGGACACTGCTCTCTCTGACCCCTGCCCACTGGACGCTGCTCTCTCTGACCCCTGCCCGCTGGACGCTGCTCTCTCTGACCCCTGCCCGCTGGACCTTGATCTCTCTGCCCCCTGCCCGTTTGACGCTGCTCTCTTTGACCCATGCCTGAAGGCTGCTGCTCTCTCTGACCACTGCCAGCTGGAAACTGCTCTCTATGACCCCTGCATGCTGGTCGCTGCTCTCTCTGACCCCTGCCTGCTGGTCGCTGCCTCTCTCTTACCCCTCCCCACTGGCCCACTGGACGCTGCTCTCTCTGACACCGTGCCTGCTGGACACTTCTCTCTCTGAGCCCTGCACGCTGGACGCTGCTCTATCTGAAACCCTGCCCGCTGGACACTGCTCTCTGTGACTGCTGCCCACTGGACACTGCTCTCTCTGACCCCTGCCCGCTAGACGCAGCTCTCTCTGACCACTGCCCGCTCACATGCTGGATGCTACGCTCTGTGACCCCTTCCAGCTGCACGCTGCTCTCTGTAACCCCTGCCCGTTGGACGATGCTCTCTCTGACTCCTGTCCACTGCACAATTCTCTCTCTGACCCCAGCCCACTGGCACACTGCTCTCTCTGACCCCTGCCCACTGGACACTGCTCTCTCTGACCCCTGCGCGCTGGACACTGCTCTCTCTGACCCCTGACAGATCGACCCTGCTCTCTCTGACCCCTGCATGCTAGACGCTGCTCTCTCTGACCCCTGCCTGCTGGACGCTGCTCTCTCTGACCCCTGCTCACTGGACACTGCTCTCTCTGACCCCTGCTCGCTGGACACTGCTCTCTCTGACCCATGCCTGCTGGACACTGCTCTCTCTGACCCCTGCATGCTGGACACTGTTCACTCTGACCCCTGCCTGCTGGACGCTGCTCTCTCTTACCCCTGCCCACTGGCTCACTGGACGCTGCTCTCTCTGACCCCTGCACGCTGGACACTGCCCTCTCTGACCACTGCCCACTGGCCCACTGCTCTCTCTGACCCATTCCAGCTGGACCCTGCTCTCTCTGACCCCTGCTCACTGTACGCTGGTCACACTGACCCCTGCCCGCTGGAGTCTGCTCTCTCTGACCTCTGCGCGCTGGATGCTGCTCTCTCTGACCCCTGCCCGCTGGACGCTGCTCTCTCTTTCCCTTGCTTGCTGGTTGCTGCTCTCTCTGACCCCTTCCCGCTGGACACTGCTCTCTCTGACCCCTGCGTGCTGAACACTGTTCACTCTGACCCCTGCCTGCTGGACGCTGCTCTCTCTTACCCCTGCCCACTGGCTCACTGGACGCTGCTCTCTCTGACCCCTTGCCTGCTGGACACTTCTATCTCTGAATCCTGCCCCCTGGACACTGCTCTCTCTGACCCCTGCACGCTGGAAACTGCTCTCTCTGACCCCTGCCCGCTGGATGCTGCTCTCTCTGACCCCTGCACGCTGGAAACTGCTCTCTCTGACCGCTGCCCACTGGCCCACTGCTCTCTCTGACCCATGTATGCTGGCCCATTGGCGCTGCTCTCTCTGACCCCTGCCCACTGGACGCTGCTCTCTCTGACCCCTGCCCGCTGGATGCTGCTCTCTCTTACCCCTGCCCGCTGACCCACTGGACACTGCTCTCTCTGACCCCTGCCCGCTTGATGCTGCTCTCTCTGGCCCTGCCTGCTGGACACTGCTCACTCTGACCCCTGCCCGCTGGACGCTGCTCTCTCTTACCCCTGCCCACTGGCCCACTGCTCTCTCTGAGCTCTTCCCGCTGGACGCTGTTCTTTCTGACCCCTGCCCGCTGGTTGCTGCTCTCTATCTTACCCATGTCCACTGGCCCACTGAATGCTGCTCGCTCTGACCCCTGCCCGTTTGACCCTGCTCTCTCTGAGTCCTGACTGCTCGACCCTGCTCTCCCTGACCCTTGACCACTGGCCGCTGCTCTCTCTGACCCCTGCCCGCTGGACACTGCTCCCTCTGACCCCTGGCAGCTGGACGCTGCTCTCTCTGACCCTTGCCCGCTGGCCCACTGTACGATGCTCTCTCTGACCCCTGCCTGTTGGAGACTTCTCTCTCTGATTCCTGCCACTGACCTGCTGGACACTGCTCTCTCTGACCCCTGCCTGCTGGACGCTGCTGTCTCTGACGCCTGCCTGCTGGACGCTGCTCCCTCTCTGACCCCTGCCTGCTGGACACTGCGCTCTCTGACCCCTGCCTGCTGGACCTCTAGACGCTGCACTCTCTGAACCCTGCCTGCTGGACACTGCTCTTTCTGACCCCTGCCCACTGGCCCTGTGGACGCTGCTCTCTATGACCCCGGCATGCTGGACCCTGCTCTCTCTTACGCCTGTCCACTGGCCCACTGGATGCTGCTCTCTCTGACCCCGGCATGCTGGACCCTGCTCTCTCTAACCTCTGCCTGTTGGACCCTGCTCTCTCTACCACGGCCCGCTGGACGCTGCCCTCTCTGATCCCTGCCTGCTGGACGCTGCTCTCTCACACCTCTGCCCGCTGGCCTGCTGGACACTGATCTCACTGACCACTGCCCGCAGGCCCACTGGATGCTGCTCTCTCTGACCCCTGCCCACTTGACGCTGCTCTCTCTGAATCCTGCCCGCTGGAATCTGCTCTCTCTGACCACTGCCAGCTGGATGCTGATCTCTGACCCCTGCCTGCTCTACGCTGATCTCTCTGACCCCTGCCTGCTGGACGCTGCTCTCTCTGACCCCTGCCCACTGGCCCACTGGATGCTGCTCTCTCACACCCCTGCCCGCTGGATGCTGCGCTCTCTGACCCCTGTCCACTGGACCCTGCTCTCTCTGACCCCTGCCCACTGGACACTGCTCTCTCTGATCCCTTTCCCCTGGACACTTCTCTCTCTGACCCCTGCCCACTGGACGCTGCACACTCTGACCCCTGCCCACTGGACGCTCCTCTCTCACAAACCCTACCCGCTGGACGCTGCTCTCTCTGACCCCTGTCCACTGGACCCTGCTCTCTCTGAACCCTGCCCACTGGACGCTGCTTTCTCTGATCCCTGTCCCCTGGACACTGCTCTCTCTGACCCCTGCCCGCTGGACGCTGCTCTCTCTGACCCCTGCCCACTGGCCCACTGGATGCTGCTCTCTCACACCCCAGCACACTGGACCCTGCTCTCTCTGACCCCTGCCCACTTGACGCTGCTCTCTCTGAATCCTGCCCGCTGGAATCTGCTCTCTCTGACCACTGCCAGCTGTACGCTGATCTCTCTGACCCCTGCCTGCTGGACGCTGCTCTCTCTGACCCCTGCCCACTGGCCCATTGGATGCAGCTCTCTCTGACCCCTGCCCGCTGGACCCAGCTCTCTCTGACCACTGCCTGCTGGACGCAGCTCTCTCCGACCCCTGCCCGGTGGACGCTGCACTCTCTGACCCCTGCCCACTGGACGCTCCTCTCTCACAAACCCTGCCTGCCGGACACTGCTCTCTCTGACCCCTGTCCACTGGACGCTCCTCTCTCACAAACCCTGCCCACCGGACGCTGCTCTCTCTGACCCTTGCCCGCTCGACACTGCTCTCTCTGACCCCTGCCCACTGGACGCTCCTCTCTCACAAACCCTGCCCGCCGGACGCTGCTCTCTCTGACCCCTGTCCACTGGACGCTGCTCTCTCTGACCACTGCCTGCTGGACGCTGCTCTCTCTGACCCCTGTCCCCTGGACGCTGCTCTCTCACACCCCTGCCTGCTGGACCCTGCTCTCTCTGACCCCTGCCCGCTGGACGCTGCTCTCTCTGACCCCTGCCTATTGGACCATGCTCTCTCTGACCCCTGCCCACTGGATGCTGCTCTCTCTGACCCCTGCCCACTGGATGCTGCTCTCTCTGAGCACCGCCTGCTGGACGCTGCTCTCTCTGACCGCTGCCCAATTGGTGCTGCATTCTCACACCGCTGCTCAGTGGACCCTGCTCTCTCTGACCCCTGCATGCTGGACGCAGTTCTCTCTGATCCCCGCCTGCTGGACTCAACTGTCTGTGACCCCTGCCCGCTGGACAATGCGCTCTCTGACCCTTGCCCTGTGGACGCTGCTCTCTCTGACCCTGCCCGGTTGACGCTGCACTCTCTGACCCCTGCCCGCTAGACGCTGCTCTCTCTGACCACCTGCCCACTGGAAGCTTCTCTCTCTGACCCCTGTCCACTGGACGCTGCTCTCTCACACCCCTGCCCACTGGACCCTGCTCTCTCTGACCCCTGCCCACTTGACGTTGCTCTCTCACACCCCTGCCTGCTGGAATCTGCTCTCTCTGACCCCTGCCAACTGGACCCTGCTCTCTCTGACCCCTGCCCACTTGACGCTGCTCTCTCACACCTTTGCCTGCTGGACGCTGCTCTCTCTGACCCCTGCCCACTGGCCCACTGGATGTTGCTCTCTCACACCCCTGCCCACTGGACCCTGATCTCTCTGACCCCTGCACGCTGGACGCTGCTGTCTCTGACCCCTGCATGCTGGACGCTGCTCTCTCTGATCCCTGCCTGCTGGATGCAGCTCTCTCTGACCCCTGCCCACTGGACAATGCGCTCTCTGACCAGTGCCCGGTGGACGCTGCTCTCTCTGGCCCCTGCCCGCTCGACCCTGCACTCTTTGACCCATGCCCGCTCGACCCTGCTCTCTCTGACACCTGCACGCAGGACGCTGCTCTCTCTGTCCCCCTGCCTGCTGGACGCTGCTCTCTTTGACCGCTGCCCACTGGACACTGCACTCTCACACCCCTGCCTGCTGGATGCTGCTCTCTCTGACCACTGTCCACTGGACACTGCTGTCTCTGACCCCTGCCCACTGGACGCTGCTCACTCTGACCACTGCCCGCTGGACGCTGCTCTCTCTGACCCCTGCCCACTGGCCCACTGGATGCTGCTCTCTCTGACCCCTTCCCACTGGACGCTGCTCTCTCTGACCACTTCCCACTGGACGCTGCTCTCTCTGACCCCTCCCCACTGGATGCTGCTCTCCCTGACTCCTGCCCACTGGACGCTGCTCTCTCACACCCCTGCCCGCTGGACCCTGCTCTCTCTGACCCCTGCCTGCTGGACGCAGCTCTCTCTGACCCCTGCCTGGTGGACGCTGCTCACTCTGACCCCTGCCCGTTGGACGCTGCTCTCTCTGAACCCTGTCTGATGGACGCAGCTCTCTCTGACCCCTGCCTGGTGGACGCTGCTCTCTCTGACCCCTGCCCGTTGGACGCTGCTCTCTCTGAACCCTGCCTGCTGGACGCAGCTCTCTGTGACCCCTGCCCGGTGGATGCTGTTCTCTCTGACCTATGCCCGGTTGATGGTGCTCTCTCTGACCCCTGCGCGGTGGACCCTGCTGTCTCTGACCCCTGCATGCTGGACGCTGCTCTCTCTGATCCCTGCCTGCTGGATGCAGCTCTCTCTGATCCCTGCCTGCTGGATGCAGCTCTCTCTGACCCCTGCCCGGTTGATGCTGCTCTCTCTGACCCCTGCCCAGTGGACGCTGCACTCTCTGGCACCTGCTGGCTGGACGCTGCTCTCTCTGACCACTGCCCACTGGACGCTGATCTCTCAAACTCCTGCCCGCTGGACCCTGCTCTCTCTGACCCCTGCCTGAAGGACAATGCTCTCTCTGACCCCTGCCTGATGGATGCTGCTCTCTCAGATCCCTGCCCGGTGGACGCTGCTCTCTCTGACCCCGGCATGCTGGACACAGCTCTCTGTGACCCCTGCCCACTGGACACTGTGCTCTCTGACCCCTGCCGGTTGACGCTGCTCTCTCTGACCCCTGACCGCTCGACCCTGCTCTCTCTGACTCCTGCCCGGAGGATGCTGCTCTCTCTGACCTCTGCCCTGTGGACGCTGCTCTCTCTGACCCCTGACTGCTCGACCATGCTCCCTCTGACTCCTGCCCCCTCGACCCTGCTCTCACTGACCCCTGCCCACTGGACGCTGCTCTCTCTGACACCTGTCCACTGGATGCTGCTCTCTCTGACCCCTGCCCACTGGACGCTGCTCTCTCTGACACCTGTCCACTGGATGCTGCTCTCTCTGACCTCCTGCCCACTGGACGCTGCTCTCTCACACCCCTGTCCACTGGACGCTGCTCTCTCACACCCCTGCCATCTGGACCCTGCTCTCTCTGACCCTTGCCCACTGGACGCTGCTCTCTCTGACCCCTGCCTGCTGGACGCTGCTCTCTCTGACCCCCTGACCGCTGGACGCTGCTCTCTCTGAGCCCTATCCACTGGATGCTGCTCTCTCACACCCCTGCCTCCTGGACGCTGCTCTCTCTGAACCCTGCCCTCTGGACACTGCTCTCTCTGACCCCTGCCAGCTGGACGCTGCTCTCTCTGACCCCTGCCTATTGGACCCTGCTCTCTCTGACCCATGCCTGCTGAATGCTGCTCTCTCTGAACCCAGCCCACTGGCTCACTGGATGCTGCTCTCTCTGACCCCTTCCCACTGGACGCTGCTCTCTCTGAACCCTGCCCACTGGATTCTGCTCTCTCTGACCCCTGCCTGCTGGAGGCTGCTCTCTCTGACCGCTGCCCACTGGATGCTGCTCTCTCACACCCCTGCCCGCTGGACCCTGCTCTCTCTGACCCCTGCCTGATGGACGCTGCTCTCTCTGAACCCTGCCCGCTTGATTCTGCTCTCTCTGACCCCTGCCTGCTGGAGGCTGCTCTCTCAAACCCCAGCCCGCTGGACGCTGCTCTCTGTGACCACTGCCCACTTGACCCTGCTCTCACTGACCACTGCCCGCTGGACGCTGCTCTCTTTGACCCCTGCCCGCTCGACCCTGCTCTCTCTGACCCCTGCCCGGTGGACGCAGCTCTCTCTGACCACGGCATGCTGGACGCAGTTCTCTCTGACCCCTGCCCGGTTGACGGTTCTCTCTCTGACCCCTGCCAGCTGGACGCTGCTCTCTCTGACCCCTGCCTATTGGACCCTACTCTTTCTGACCACTGTCTGCTGGACGCTGCTCTCTCTGACCCCTGCCCGGTTGACGGTTCTCTCTCTGACCCCTGCCTGTTGGACGCTGCTCTCTCTGACCCCTGCCCGGTGGACGCTGCTCTCTCTGACCCCTGCCCGGTGGACGCTGCTCTCTCTGACCCCTGCCCACTGGACACTGCACTCTCACACCCCTGCCTGCTGGATGCTGCTCTCTCTGACCACTGTCCACTGGACACTGCTGTCTCTGACCCCTGCCCACTGGACGCTGCTCACTCTGACCACTGCCCGCTGGACGCTGCTCTCTCTGACCCCTGCCCACTGGACGCTGCTCTCTCTGACACCTGTCCACTGGATGCTGCTCTCTCTGACCTCCTGCCCACTGGACGCTGCTCTCTCACACCCCTGTCCACTGGACGCTGCTCTCTCACACCCCTGCCAGCTGGACCCTGCTCTCTCTGACCCTTGCCCACTGGACGCTGCTCTCTCTGACCCCTGCCTGCTGGACGCTGCTCTCTCTGACCCCCTGACCGCTGGACGCTGCTCTCTCTGAGCCCTATCCACTGGATGCTGCTCTCTCACACCCCTGCCTCCTGGACGCTGCACTCTCTGAACCCTGCCCTCTGGACGCTGCTCTCTCTGACCCCTGCCAGCTGGACGCTGCTCTCTCTGACCCCTGCCTATTGGACCCTGATCTCTCTGACCCATGCCTGCTGGATGCTGCTCTCTCTGACCCCAGCCCACTGGCTCACTGGATGCTGCTCTCTCTGACCCCTTCCCACTGGACGCTGCTCTCTCTGAACCCTGTCCACTGGATTCTGCTCTCTCTGACCCCTGCCTGCTGGAGGCTGCTCTCTCTGACCGCTGCCCACTGGATGCTGCTCTCTCACACCCCTGCCCGCTGGACCCTGCTCTCTCTGACCCCTGCCTGATGGACGCTGCTCTCTCTGAACCCTGCCCGCTTGATTCTGCTCTCTCTGACCCCTGCCTGCTGGAGGCTGCTCTCTCAAACCCCAGCCCGCTGGACGCTGCTCTCTTTGACCCCTGCCCGCTCGACCCTGCTCTCTCTGACCCCTGCCCGGTGGACGCAGCTCTCTCTGACCACGGCATGCTGGACGCAGTTCTCTCTGACCCCTGCCCGGTTGACGGTTCTCTCTCTGACCCCTGCCTGTTGGACGCTGCTCTCTCTGACCCCTGCCCACTGGACAATGCGCTCTCTGACCCTTGCCCAGTGGACGCTGCTCTCTCTGGCCCCTGCCCGCTCGACCCTGCACTCTTTGACCCATGCCCGCTCGACACTGCTCTCTCTGACACCTGCACGCATGACGCTGCTCTCTCTGTCCCCCTGCCTGCTGGACGCTGCTCTCTTTGACCGCTGCCCACTGGACACTGCACTCTCACAACCCTGCCTGCTGGATGCTGTTCTCTCTGACCACTGCCCACTGGACGCTGCTCACTCTGACCACTGCCCGCTGGACGCTGCTCTCTCTGACCACTGCCCGCTGGACGCTGCTCTCTCTGACCCCTGCCAGCTGGACGCTGCTCTCTCTGACCCCTGCCTATTGGACCCTACTCTTTCTGACCACTGCCTGCTGGACGCTGCTCTCTCTGACCCCTGCCCGGTTGACGGTTCTCTCTCTGACCCCTGCCTGTTGGACGCTGCTCTCTCTGACCCCTGCCCGGTGGACGCTGCTCTCTCTGACCCCTGCCCGGTGGACGCTGCTCTCTCTGACCCCTGCCCGGTGGACGCTGCTCTCTCTGACCCCTGCCTGATGGACGCTGCTCTCTCTGACCCCTGCCTGCTGGATGCAGCTCTCTCTGACCCCTGCCTGCTGGACGCAGCTCTCTCTGACCCCTGTCCACTGGACCCTGCTCTCTCTGAACCCTGCCCACTGGACGCTGCTTTCTCTGATCCCGGTCCCCTGGACACTGCTCTCTCTGACCCCTGCCCGCTGGACGCTGCACACTCTGACCACTGCCCGCTGGATGCTGCTCTCTCTGACCCCTGCCCACTGGCCCACTGGATGCTGCTCTCTCACACCCCAGCCCACTGGACCCTGCTCTCTCTGACCCCTGCCCACTTGACGCTGCTCTCTCTGAATGCTGCCCGCTGGAATCTGCTCTCTCTGACCACTGCCAGCTGTACGCTGATCTCTCTGACCCCTGCCTGCTGGACGCTGCTCTCTCTGACCCCTGCCCACTGGCCCATTGGATGCTGCTCTCTCTGACCCCTGCCCGCTGGACCCTGCTCTCTCTGACCACTGCCTGCTGGACGCAGCTCTCTCCGACCCCTGCCCGGTGGACGCTGCACTCTCTGACCCCTGCCTGCTGGATGCAGCTCTCTCTGACCACTGCCCGCTGGACGCAGCTCTCTGTCACCCCTGCCCGCTGGACACTGTGCTCTCTGACCCCTGCCCGTTTGACGCTGCTCTCTCTGACCCCAGCCCAGTGGACGTTGCTCTCTCTGACCCCTGCCCGCTGGACGCTGCTGTCTCTGACCCCTGCATGCTGGACACTGCTCTCTCTGATCCCTGCCTGCTGGACGCAGCTCTCTCTGACCCCTGCCCACTGGACAATGCGCTCTCTGACCCTTGTCCGGTGGACGCTGCTCTCTCTGAACCCTGCCCACTCGACCCTGCACTCTTTGACCCCTGCCTGCTCGACCCTGCTCTCTCTGACCCCTGCACGCTGGACGCTTCTCTCCCTGACCCCTGCCCCCTCGACCCTGAACTCTCTGACTCCTGCCCACTGGACGCTGCACACTCTGACCACTGCCCGCTGGACGCTGCTCTCTCTGACCACCTGCCCACTGGACGCTGCTCTCTCTGACCAGCTGCCCACTGGACGCTGCTCTCTCTGACCCCTGTCCACTGGACGCTGCTCTCTCACACCCCTGCCCACAGGACCCTGCTCTCTCTGACACCTGCCCACTTGACGCTGCTCTCTCACACCCCTGCCCGCTGGAATCTGCTCTCTCTGACCCCTGCCAACTGGACGCTGATCTCTGACCCCTGCCTGCTGTATGCTGAATCTCTGACCCCTGCCTGCTGGACGCTACTCTCTCTGACCCCTGCCCACTGGCCCACTGGATGCTGCTCTCTCACACCCCTGCCCGCTGGACCCTGATCTCTCTGACCCCTGCCCGCTGGACGCTGCTCTCTCTGACCCCTGCATGCTGGACGCTGCTCTCTCTGACCCCTGCCCACTGGACAATGCGCTCTCTGACCCTTGCCAGGTGGACGCTGCTCTCTCTGGCCCCTGCCCAGTTGACGCTGCTCTCTCTGACTCCTGCCCGCTGGACGCTGCTCTCTCTGACCCCTGCCCGCTCGACCCTGCACTCTTTGACCCATGCCCGCTCGACCCTGCTCTCTCTGACACCTGCATGCAGGACGCTGCTCTCTCTGTCCCCCTGCCTGCTGGACGCTGCTCTCTTTGACCGCTGCCCACTGGACACTGCACTCTCACACCCCTGTCCACTGGACGCTGCTGTCTCTGACCCCTGCCCACTGGACACTGCTCACTCTGACCACTGCCCGCTGGACGCTGCTCTCTCTGACACCCTGCCCGCTGGACACTGCTCTCTCTGACCATTGCCCACTGGACGCTGCTCTCTCTGACCCCTGCCAGCTGGACGCTGCTCTCTCTGACCCCTGCCTATTGGACCCTACTCTTTCTGACTCCTGCCTGCTGGACGCTGCTCTCTCTGACCCCTGCCCACTGGCCCACTGGATGCTGCTCTCTCTGACCCCTTCCCACTGGACGCTGCTCTCTCTGACCACTTCCCAATGGACGCTGCTCTCTCTGACCCCTCCCCACTGGATGCTGCTCTCCCTGACCCCTGCCTGCTGGACGCTGCTCTCTCTGACCGCTGCCCACTGGACGCTGCTCTCTCACACCCCTGCCCGCTGGACCCTGCTCTCTCTTACCCCTGCCTGATGGACGCTGCTCTCTCTGACCCCTGCCCGTTGGACACTGCTCTCTCTGACCCCTGCCTGCTGGACGCAGCTCTCTGTGACCCCTGCCCGGTGGACGCTGCTCTCTCTGACCTCTGCCCGGTTGATGGTGCTCTCTCTGACCCCTGCGCGGTGGACCCTGCTCTCTCTGACCCCTGACTGCTGGACGCAGCTCTCTCTGACCCCTGCCTGCTGGACGCTGCTCTCTCTGACCCCAGCCCGCTGGACGCAGCTCTCTCTGACCCCTGCCCGGTAGACGCTGCTCTCTCTGACCCCTGCCCGTTTGACGCTGCTCTCTCTGACCCCTGCCCGGTGGACGCTGCACTCTCTGACACCTGCTGGCTGGACGCTGCTCTCTCTGACCCCTGATAGCTCGACCCTGCTCTCTCTGACCCCTGCCTGCTGGACGCTGCTCTCTCTGACCGCTGCCCATGGACGCTGATCTCTCAAACCCCTGCCCGCTGGACCCTGCTCTCTCTGACCCTTGCCTGAAGGACAATGCTCTCTCTGATCCCTGCCCGGTGGACGCTGCTCTCTCTGACCCCGGCATGCTGGACACAGCTCTCTGTGACCCCTGCCCACTGGACACTGTGCTCTCTGACCCCTGCCCGGTTGACGCTGCTCTCTCTGACCCCTGCCCACTGGACGCTGCTCTCTCTGACCCCTGCCCACTGGACGCTGCTCTCTCTGACCCCTGCCGGGTGGACGCTGCTCTCTCTGACCCCTGACCGCTCGACCCTGCTCTCTCTGACTCCTGCCCGGAGGATGCTGCTCTCTCTGACCTCTGCCCTGTGGACGCTGCTCTCTCTGACCCCTGACTGCTCAACCATGCTCCCTCTGACCCCTGCCCGCTCGATCCTTCTCTCACTGACCCCTGCCCACTGGACGCTTCTCTCTCTGACACCTGTCCACTGGATGCTGCTCTCTCTGACCCCTGCCCACAGGACGGTGCATGCTCTGACCACTGCCTGCTGGACGCTGCTCTCTCTGACCCCCTGCCCACTGGACGCTGCTCTCTCTGACCCCTGTCCACTGGACGCTGCTCTCTCACACTCCTGCCAGCTGGACCCTGCTCTCTCTGACCCATGCCCACTGGACGCTGCTCTCTCTGACCCCTGCCTGCTGGACGCTGCTCTCTCTGACCCCCTGACCGCTGGACGCTGCTCTCTCTGAGCCCTATCCACTGGATGCTGCTCTCTCACACCCCTGCCTCCTGGACGCTGCTCTCTCTGAACCCTGCCCTCTGGACGCTGCTCTCTCTGACCCCTGTCCGCTGGACGCTGCTCTCTCTGACCCCTGCCAGCTGGACGCTGCTCTCTCTGACCCCTGCCTATTGTACCCTGCTCTCTCTGACCCATGCCTGCTGGATGCTGCTCTCTCTGACCCCAGCCCACTGGCTCACTGGATGCTGCTCTCTCTGACCCCTTCCCACTGGACGCTGCTCTCTCTGAACCCTGCCCACTGGATTCTGCTCTCTCTGACCCCTGCCTGCTGGAGGCTGCTCTCTCTGACCGCTGCCCACTGGATGCTGCTCTCTCACACCCCTGCCCGCTGGACCCTGCTCTCTCTGACACCTGCCTGATGGACGCTGCTCTCTCTGACCCCTGCCTGGTGGACGATGCTCTCTCCGAACCCGACATGCTGGACGCTGCTCTCTCTGACCCCTGCCTGCTGGACGCTGCTCTCTCTGACCCCTGCCCGCTGGATGCTGCTCTCTCTGACCCCTGCCCGCTTGACCCTGCTCTCTCTGACCACTGCCCACTGGACGCTGCTCTCTTTGACCCCTGCCCGCTCAACCCTGCTCTCTCTGATCCCTGCCCAGTTATCGCTGCTCTCTCTGACCACGGCATGCTGGACGCAGTTCTCTCTGAAACCTGCCCGGTTGACGGTGCTCTCTCTGACCCCTGCCTGATGGACGCTGCTCTCTCTGACCCCTGCCTGCTGGACGCAGCTCTCTCTGACACCTGACCGGTGGACGCTGCTCTCTCTGAACCCGGCATGCTGGACGCAGTTCTCTCTGACCCCTGCCCGGTTGACGGTGCTCTCTCTGACCCCTGCCTGCTGGACGCAGTTCTCTCTGACCCCTGCCCGGTTGACGGTGCTCTCTCTGACCCCTGCATGCTAGACGCAGTTCTCTCTGATCCCTGCCTGCTGGACGCAGCTCTCTTTGACCCCTGCCCGCTGGACACTGTGCTCTCTGACCCCTGCCTGCTGGATTCTGCTCTCTCTGACCCCTGCCTGCTGGAGGCTGCTCTCTCAAACCCCTGCCCGCTGGACGCTGCTCTCTGTGACCCCTGCCCGCTTGACCCTGCTCTCTCTGACCACTGCCCGCTGGACGCTGCTCTCTTTGACCCCTGCCCGCTCGACCCTGCTCTCTCTGACACCTGCCCGGTGGACGCAGCTCTCTCTGACCACGGCATGCTGGACGCAGTTCTCTCTGACCCCTGCCCGGTTGACGGTTCTCTCTCTGACCCCTGCCTGTTGAACGCTGCTCTCTCTGACCCCTGCCCGGTGGACGCTGCTCTCTCTGACCCCTGCCCGGTGGACACTGCTCTCTCTGACCCCTGCCCGGTGGACGCTGCTCTCTCTGACCCCCGCCCGCTCAACCCTGCTCTCTCTGATCCCTGCCCGGTGGACGCTGCTCTCTCTGACCACGGCATGCTGGACGCAGTTCTCTCTGAAACCTGCCCGGTTGACGGTGCTCTCTCTGACCCCTGCCTGATGGACGCTGCTCTCTCTGACCCCTGCCTGCTGGACGCAGCTCTCTCTGACACCTGACCGGTGGACGCTGCTCTCTCTGAACCCGGCATGCTGGACGCAGTTCTCTCTGACCCCTGCCCGGTTGACGGTGCTCTCTCTGACCCCTGCCTGCTGGACGCAGTTCTCTCTGACCCCTGCCCGGTTGACGGTGCTCTCTCTGACCCCTGCATGCTAGACGCAGTTCTCTCTGATCCCTGCCTGCTGGACGCAGCTCTCTTTGACCCCTGCCCGCTGGACACTGTGCTCTCTGACCCCTGCCTGCTGGATTCTGCTCTCTCTGACCCCTGCCTGCTGGAGGCTGCTCTCTCAAACCCCTGCCCGCTGGACGCTGCTCTCTGTGACCCCTGCCCGCTTGACCCTGCTCTCTCTGACCACTGCCCGTTGGACGCTGCTCTCTTTGACCCCTGCCCGCTCGACCCTGCTCTCTCTGACCCCTGCCCGGTGGACGCAGCTCTCTCTGACCACGGCATGCTGGACGCAGTTCTCTCTGACCCCTGCCCGGTTGACGGTTCTCTCTCTGACCCCTGCCTGTTGAACGCTGCTCTCTCTGACCCCTGCCCGGTGGACGCTGCTCTCTCTGACCCCTGCCCGGTGGACGCTGCTCTCTCTGACCCCTGCCCGGTGGATGCTGCTCTCTCTGACCTCTGCCTGATGGACGCTGCTCTCTCTGACCCCTGCCTGCTGGACGCAGCTCTCTCTGACACCTGCCCGGTTGACGGTGCTCTCTCTGACCCCTGCCCGGTTGACGGTGCTCTCTCTGACCCCTGCATGCTAGACGCAGTTCTCTCTGATCCCTGCAAGCTGGACGCAGCTCTCTGTGACCCCTGCCCGCTGGACACTGTACTCTCTGACCCCTGCCTGCTGGACGCAGCACTCGCTGACCACTGCCTGCTGGAAGCAGCACTCACTGACCACTGCCTGCTGGACGCAGCTCTCTCTGACCACTGCCCACTGGAGCAGCTCTCTGTCACCCCTGCCAGCTGGACACTGCGCTCTCTGACCCCTGCCCGTTTGACGCTGCTCTCTTTGACCGCAGCCCAGTGGACCCTGCTCTCTCTAATCCCTGCCCACTTGACCCTGCTCTCTCTGACACCTGTCCACTGGACGCTGCTCTCTCACATCCTTGCCTGCTGGACCCTGCTCTCTCTGACCCCTGCCTGCTGGACGCTGCTCTCTCTGACCCCTGCCTGCTGGACGCTGCTCTCTCTGACCCCTGCCCACTGCCCCACTGGATGCTGCTCTCTCTGACCCCTGCCTGATGGACGCTGCTCTCTCTGACCCCGGCATGCTGGACGCAGCTCTCTCTGACCCCTGGCCGGTTGATGGTGCTCTCTCTGACCCCTGCCCGGTGGACCCTGCTCTTTCTGACCCCTGCCCGGTTGGCGCTGCTCTCTCTGACCCCTGCCTGATGGACGCTGCTCTCTCTGACCCCTGCCCACTGGCTCACTGGACACTGCTCTCTCTGACCCCTGCATGCTGGACGCAGCTCTCTGTGACCCCTGCCTGGTGGATGCTGCTCCCTCTGACCCCTGCCCGGTGGACGCTGCTCTCTCTGACCCCTGCCTGATGGACGCAGCTCTCTCTGACCCCTGCCTGGTGGACGCTGCTCTCTCTGACCCCTGCCCGGTTGACGCTGCTCTCTCTGAACCCTGCCTGCTGGACGCAGCTCTCTGTGACCCCTGCCCGGTGGACGCTGCTCTCTCTGACCTCTGCCCGGTTGATGGTGCTCTCTCTGACCCCTGCGCGGTGGACCCTGCTCTCTCTGACCCCTGCCTGCTGGACGCTGCTCTCTCTGACCCCTGCCTGCTGGACGCTGCTCTCTCTGACCCCTGCCCGGTTGATGCTGCTCTCTCTGACCCCTGCCCGGTGGACGCTGCACTCTCTGGCACCTGCTGGCTGGATGCTGCTCTCTCTGACCGCTGCCCACTGGACGCTGATCTCTCAAACCCCTGCCCGCTGGACCCTGCTCTCTCTGACCCCTGCCTGAAGGACAATGCTCTCTCTGACCCCTGCCTGATGGATGCTGCTCTCTCTGATCCCTGCCCGGTGGACGCTGCTCTCTCTGACCCCGGCATGCTGGACACAGCTCTCTGTGACCCCTGCCCACTGGACACTGTGCTCTCTGACCCCTGCCCGGTTGACGCTGCTCTCTCTGACCCATGCCCACTGGACGCTGCTCTCTCCGACCCCTGCCGGGTGGACGCTGCTCTCTCTGACCCCTGACCGCTCGACCCTGCTCTCTCAGACTCCTGCCCGGAGGATGCTGCTCTCTCTGACCTCTGCCCTGTGGACGCTGCTCTCTCTGACCCCTGACTGCTCGACCATGCTCCCTCTGACTCCTGCCCCCTCGACCCTGCTCTCACTGACCCCTGCCCACTGGACGCTGCTCTCTCTGACACCTGTCCACTGGATGCTGCTCTCTCTGACCCCTGCCCACTGGACGGTGCACGCTCTGACCACTGCCTGCTGGACGCTGCTCTCTCTGACCTCCTGCCCACTGGACGCTGCTCTCTCTGACCCCTGTCCACTGGACGCTGCTCTCTCACACCCCTGCCAGCTGGACCCTGCTCTCTCTGACCCGTGCCCACTGGACGCTGCTCTCTCTGACACCTGCCTGCTGGACGCTGCTCTCTCTGACCCCCTGACCGCTGGACGCTGCTCTCTCTGAGCCCTATCCACTGGATGCTGCTCTCTCACACCCCTGCCTCCTGGACGCTGCTCTCTCTGAACCCTGCCCTCTGGACGCTGCTCTCTCTGACCCCTGCCAGCTGGACGCTGCTCTCTCTGACCCCTGCCTATTGGACCCTGCTCTCTCTGACCCATGCCTGCTGAATGCTGCTCTCTCTGACCCCAGCCCACTGGCTCACTGGATGCTGCTCTCTCTGACCCCTTCCCACTGGACGCTGCTCTCTCTGAACCCTGCCCACTGGATTCTGCTCTCTCTGACCCCTGCCTGCTGGAGGCTGCTCTCTCTGACCGCTGCCCACTGGATGCTGCTCTCTCACACCCCTGCCCGCTGGACCCTGCTCTCTCTGACCCCTGCCTGATGGACGCTGCTCTCTCTGAACCCTGCCCGCTTGATTCTGCTCTCTCTGACCCCTGCCTGCTGGAGGCTGCTCTCTCAAACCCCAGCCCGCTGGACGCTGCTCTCTGTGACCACTGCCCACTTGACCCTGCTCTCACTGACCACTGCCCGCTGGACGCTGCTCTCTTTGACCCCTGCCCGCTCGACCCTGCTCTCTCTGACCCCTGCCCGGTGGACGCAGCTCTCTCTGACCACGGCATGCTGGACGCAGTTCTCTCTGACCCCTGCCCGGTTGACGGTTCTCTCTCTGACCCCTGCCTGTTGGACGCTGCTCTCTCTGACCCCTGCCCACTGGACAATGCGCTCTCTGACCCTTGCCCGGTGGACGCTGCTCTCTCTGGCCCCTGCCCGCTCGGCCCTGCACTCTTTGACCCATGCCCGCTCGACCCTGCTCTCTCTGACACCTGCACGCAGGTCGCTGCTCTCTCTGTCCCCCTGCCTGCTGGACGCTGCTCTCTTTGACCGCTGCCCACTGGACACTGCACTCTCACACCCCTGCCTGCTGGATGCTGCTCTCTCTGACCACTGTCCACTGGACACTGCTGTCTCTGACCCCTGCCCACTGGACGCTGCTCACTCTGACCACTGCCCGCTGGACGCTGCTCTCTCTGACCCCTGCCAGCTGGACGCTGCTCTCTCTGACCCCTGCCTATTGCACCCTACTCTTTCTGACCACTGTCTGCTGGACGCTGCTCTCTCTGACCCCTGCCCGGTTGACGGTTCTCTCTCTGACCCCTGCCTGTTGGACGCTGCTCTCTCTGACCCCTGCCCGGTGGACGCTGCTCTCTCTGACCCCTGCCCGGTGGACGCTGCTCTCTCTGACCCCTGCCCACTGGACACTGCACTCTCACACCCCTGCCTGCTGGATGCTGCTCTCTCTGACCACTGTCCACTGGACACTGCTGTCTCTGACCCCTGCCCACTGGACGCTGCTCACTCTGACCACTGCCCGCTGGATGCTGCTCTCTCTGACCCCTGCCAGCTGGACGCTGCTCTCTCTGACCCCTGCCTATTGGACCCTACTCTTACTGACCACTGCCTGCTGGACGCTGCTCTCTCTGACCCCTGCCCGGTTGACGGTTCTCTCTCTGACCCCTGCCTGTTGGACGCTGCTCTCTCTGACCCCTGCCCGGTGGACGCTGCTCTCTCTGACCCCTGCCCGGTGGACGCTGCTCTCTCTGACCCCTGCCTGATGGACGCTGCTCTCTCTGACCCCTGCCTGCTGGATGCAGCTCTCTCTGACCCCTGCCTGCTGGATGCATCTCTCTCTGACCCCTGTCCACTGGACCCTGCTCTCTCTGAACCCTGCCCACTGGACGCTGCTTTCTCTGATCCCTGTCCCCTGGACACTGCTCTCTCTGACCCCTGCCCGCTGGACGCTGCACACTCTGACCACTGCCTGCTGGACGCTGCTCTCTCTGACCTCCTGCCCACTGGACGCTGCTCTCTCTGACCCCTGTCCACTGGACGCTGCTCTCTCACACCCCTGCCAGCTGGACCCTGCTCTCTCTGACCCGTGCCCACTGGACGCTGCTCTCTCTGACACCTGCCTGCTGGACGCTGCTCTCTCTGACCCCCTGACCGCTGGACGCTGCTCTCTCTGAGCCCTATCCACTGGATGCTGCTCTCTCACACCCCTGCCTCCTGGACGCTGCTCTCTCTGAACCCTGCCCTCTGGACGCTGCTCTCTCTGACCCCTGCCAGCTGGACGCTGCTCTCTCTGACCCCTGCCTATTGGACCCTGCTCTCTCTGACCCATGCCTGCTGAATGCTGCTCTCTCTGACCCCAGCCCACTGGCTCACTGGATGCTGCTCTCTCTGACCCCTTCCCACTGGACGCTGCTCTCTCTGAACCCTGCCCACTGGATTCTGCTCTCTCTGACCCCTGCCTGCTGGAGGCTGCTCTCTCTGACCGCTGCCCACTGGATGCTGCTCTCTCACACCCCTGCCCGCTGGACCCTGCTCTCTCTGACCCCTGCCTGATGGACGCTGCTCTCTCTGAACCCTGCCCGCTTGATTCTGCTCTCTCTGACCCCTGCCTGCTGGAGGCTGCTCTCTCAAACCCCAGCCCGCTGGACGCTGCTCTCTGTGACCACTGCCCACTTGACCCTGCTCTCACTGACCACTGCCCGCTGGACGCTGCTCTCTTTGACCCCTGCCCGCTCGACCCTGCTCTCTCTGACCCCTGCCCGGTGGACGCAGCTCTCTCTGACCACGGCATGCTGGACGCAGTTCTCTCTGACCCCTGCCCGGTTGACGGTTCTCTCTCTGACCCCTGCCTGTTGGACGCTGCTCTCTCTGACCCCTGCCCACTGGACAATGCGCTCTCTGACCCTTGCCCGGTGGACGCTGCTCTCTCTGGCCCCTGCCCGCTCGGCCCTGCACTCTTTGACCCATGCCCGCTCGACCCTGCTCTCTCTGACACCTGCACGCAGGTCGCTGCTCTCTCTGTCCCCCTGCCTGCTGGACGCTGCTCTCTTTGACCGCTGCCCACTGGACACTGCACTCTCACACCCCTGCCTGCTGGATGCTGCTCTCTCTGACCACTGTCCACTGGACACTGCTGTCTCTGACCCCTGCCCACTGGACGCTGCTCACTCTGACCACTGCCCGCTGGACGCTGCTCTCTCTGACCCCTGCCAGCTGGACGCTGCTCTCTCTGACCCCTGCCTATTGCACCCTACTCTTTCTGACCACTGTCTGCTGGACGCTGCTCTCTCTGACCCCTGCCCGGTTGACGGTTCTCTCTCTGACCCCTGCCTGTTGGACGCTGCTCTCTCTGACCCCTGCCCGGTGGACGCTGCTCTCTCTGACCCCTGCCCGGTGGACGCTGCTCTCTCTGACCCCTGCCCACTGGACACTGCACTCTCACACCCCTGCCTGCTGGATGCTGCTCTCTCTGACCACTGTCCACTGGACACTGCTGTCTCTGACCCCTGCCCACTGGACGCTGCTCACTCTGACCACTGCCCGCTGGATGCTGCTCTCTCTGACCCCTGCCAGCTGGACGCTGCTCTCTCTGACCCCTGCCTATTGGACCCTACTCTTACTGACCACTGCCTGCTGGACGCTGCTCTCTCTGACCCCTGCCCGGTTGACGGTTCTCTCTCTGACCCCTGCCTGTTGGACGCTGCTCTCTCTGACCCCTGCCCGGTGGACGCTGCTCTCTCTGACCCCTGCCCGGTGGACGCTGCTCTCTCTGACCCCTGCCTGATGGACGCTGCTCTCTCTGACCCCTGCCTGCTGGATGCAGCTCTCTCTGACCCCTGCCTGCTGGATGCATCTCTCTCTGACCCCTGTCCACTGGACCCTGCTCTCTCTGAACCCTGCCCACTGGACGCTGCTTTCTCTGATCCCTGTCCCCTGGACACTGCTCTCTCTGACCCCTGCCCGCTGGACGCTGCACACTCTGACCACTGCCTGCTGGACGCTGCTCTCTCTGACCTCCTGCCCACTGGACGCTGCTCTCTCTGACCCCTGTCCACTGGACGCTGCTCTCTCACACCCCTGCCAGCTGGACCCTGCTCTCTCTGACCCGTGCCCACTGGACGCTGCTCTCTCTGACACCTGCCTGCTGGACGCTGCTCTCTCTGACCCCCTGACCGCTGGACGCTGCTCTCTCTGAGCCCTATCCACTGGATGCTGCTCTCTCACACCCCTGCCTCCTGGACGCTGCTCTCTCTGAACCCTGCCCTCTGGACGCTGCTCTCTCTGACCCCTGCCAGCTGGACGCTGCTCTCTCTGACCCCTGCCTATTGGACCCTGCTCTCTCTGACCCATGCCTGCTGAATGCTGCTCTCTCTGACCCCAGCCCACTGGCTCACTGGATGCTGCTCTCTCTGACCCCTTCCCACTGGACGCTGCTCTCTCTGAACCCTGCCCACTGGATTCTGCTCTCTCTGACCCCTGCCTGCTGGAGGCTGCTCTCTCTGACCGCTGCCCACTGGATGCTGCTCTCTCACACCCCTGCCCGCTGGACCCTGCTCTCTCTGACCCCTGCCTGATGGACGCTGCTCTCTCTGAACCCTGCCCGCTTGATTCTGCTCTCTCTGACCCCTGCCTGCTGGAGGCTGCTCTCTCAAACCCCAGCCCGCTGGACGCTGCTCTCTGTGACCACTGCCCACTTGACCCTGCTCTCACTGACCACTGCCCGCTGGATGCTGCTCTCTTTGACCCCTGCCCGCTCGACCCTGCTCTCTCTGACCCCTGCCCGGTGGACGCAGCTCTCTCTGACCACGGCATGCTGGACGCAGTTCTCTCTGACCCCTGCCCGGTTGACGGTTCTCTCTCTGACCCCTGCCTGTTGGACGCTGCTCTCTCTGACCCCTGCCCACTGGACAATGCGCTCTCTGACCCTTGCCCGGTGGACGCTGCTCTCTCTGGCCCCTGCCCGCTCGACCCTGCACTCTTTGACCCATGCCCGCTCGACCCTGCTCTCTCTGACACCTGCACGCAGGACGCTGCTCTCTCTGTCCCCCTGCCTGCTGGACGCTGCTCTCTTTGACCGCTGCCCACTGGACACTGCACTCTCACACCCCTGCCTGCTGGATGCTGCTCTCTCTGACCACTGTCCACTGGACACTGCTGTCTCTGACCCCTGCCCACTGGACGCTGCTCACTCTGACCACTGCCCGCTGGACGCTGCTCTCTCTGACCCCTGCCAGCTGGACGCTGCTCTCTCTGACCCCTGCCTATTGGACCCTACTCTTTCTGACCACTGTCTGCTGGACGCTGCTCTCTCTGACCCCTGCCCGGTTGACGGTACTCTCTCTGACCCCTGCCCGGTGGACGCTGCTCTCTCTGACCCCTGCCCGGTGGACGCTGCTCTCTCTGACCCCTGCCCACTGGACACTGCACTCTCACACCCCTGCCTGCTGGATGCTGCTCTCTCTGACCACTGTCCACTGGACACTGCTGTCTCTGACCCCTGCCCACTGGACGCTGCTCACTCTGACCACTGCCCGCTGGACGCTGCTCTCTCTGACCCCTGCCTGATGGACGCTGCTCTCTCTGACCCCTGCCTGCTGGATGCAGCTCTCTCTGACCCCTGCCTGCTGGATGCATCTCTCTCTGACCCCTGTCCACTGGACCCTGCTCTCTCTGAACCCTGCCCACTGGACGCTGCTTTCTCTGATCCCTGTCCCCTGGACACTGCTCTCTCTGACCCCTGCCCGCTGGACGCTGCACACTCTGACCACTGCCCGCTGGATGCTGCTCTCTCTGACCCCTGCCCACTGGCCCACTGGATGCTGCTCTCTCACACCCCAGCCCACTGGACCCTGCTCTCTCTGACCCCTGCCCACTTGACGCTGCTCTCTCTGAATCCTGCCCGCTGGAATCTACTCTCTCTGACCACTGCCAGCTGTATGCTGATCTCTCTGACCCCTGCCTGCTGGACGCTGCTCTCTCTGACCCCTGCCCACTGGCCCATTGGATGCTGCTCTCTCTGACCCCTGCCCGCTGGACCCTGCTCTCTCTGACCACTGCCTGCTGGACGCAGCTCTCTCCGACCCCTGCCCGGTGGACGCTGCACTCTCTGACCCCTGCCTGCTGGATGCAGCTCTCTGTCACCCCTGCCCGCTGGACACTGTGCTCTCTGACCCCTGCCCGTTTGACGCTGCTCTCTCTGACCTAGCCCAGTGGACGTTGCTCTCTCTGACCCCTGCCCGCTGGACGCTGCTGTCTCTGACTCCTGCATGCTGGACGCTGCTCTCTCTGATCCCTGCCTGCTGGACGCAGCTCTCTCTGACCCCTGCCCACTGGACAATGCGCTCTCTGACCCTTTTCCGGTGGACGCTGCTCTCTCTGAACCCTGCCCACTCGACCCTGCACTCTTTGACCCCTGCCTGCTCGACCCTGCTCTCTCTGACCCCTGCCCCCTCGACCCTGCACTCTCTGACTCCTGCCCACTGGACGCTGCACACTCTGACCACTGCCCGCTGGACACTGCTCTCTCTGACCACCTGCCCACTGGACGCTGCTCTCTCTGACCAGCTGCCCACTGGACGCTGCTCTCTCTGACCCCTGTCCACTGGACGCTGCTCTCTCACACCCCTGCCCACAGGACCCTGCTCTCTCTGACACCTGCCCACTTGACGCTGCTCTCTCACACCCCTGCCCGCTGGAATCTGCTCTCTCTGACCCCTGCCAACTGGACGCTGATCTCTGACCCCTGCCTGCTGTATGCTGAATCTCTGACCCCTGCCTGCTGGACGCTACTCTCTCTGACCCCTGCCCACTGGCCCACTGGATGCTGCTCTCTCACACCCCTGCCCGCTGGACCCTGATCTCTCTGACCCCTGCCCGCTGGACGCTGCTCTCTCTGACCCCTGCATGCTGGACGCTGCTCTCTCTGACCCCTGCCCACTGGACAATGCGCTCTCTGACCCTTGCCAGGTGGACGCTGCTCTCTCTGGCCCCTGCCCAGTTGACGCTGCTCTCTCTGACTCCTGCCCGCTGGACGCTGCTCTCTCTGACCCCTGCCCGCTCGACCCTGCACTCTTTGACCCATGCCCGCTCAACCCTGCTCTCTCTGACACCTGCATGCAGGACGCTGCTCTCTCTGTCCCCCTGCCTGCTGGACGCTGCTCTCTTTGACCGCTGCCCACTGGACACTGCACTCTCACACCCCTGTCCACTGGACGCTGCTGTCTCTGACCCCTGCCCACTGGACGCTGCTCACTCTGACCACTGCCCGCTGGACGCTGCTCTCTCTGACACCCTGCCCGCTGGACACTGCTCTCTCTGACCATTGCCCACTGGACGCTGTTCACTCTGACCCCTGCCAGCTGGACGCTGCTCTCTCTGACCCCTGTCTATTGGACCCTACTCTTTCTGACTCCTGCCTGCTGGACGCTGCTCTCTCTGACCCCTGCCCACTGGCCCACTGGATGCTGCTCTCTCTGACCCCTTCCCACTGGACGCTGCTCTCTCTGACCACTTCCCAATGGACGCTGCTCTCTCTGACCCCTCCCCACTGGATGCTGCTCTCCCTGACCCCTGCCTGCTGGACGCTGCTCTCTCTGACCGCTGCCCACTGGACGCTGCTCTCTCACACCCCTGCCCGTTGGACCCTGCTCTCTCTTACCCCTGCCTGATGGACGCTGCTCTCTCTGACCCCTGCCCGTTGGACGCTGCTCTCTCTGACCCCTGCCTGCTGGACGCAGCTCTCTGTGACCCCTGCCCGGTGGACGCTGCTCTCTCTGACCTCTGCCCGGTTGATGGTGCTCTCTCTGACCCCTGCGCGGTGGACGCTGCTCTCTCTGACCCCTGCCTGCTGGACGCAGCTCTCTCTGACCCCTGCCTGCTGGACGCTGCTCTCTCTGACCCCAGCCCGCTGGACGCAGCTCTCTCTGACCCCTGCCCGGTGGACGCTGCTCTCTCTGACCCCTGCCCGTTTGACGCTGCTCTCTCTGACCCCTGCCCGGTGGACGCTGCACTCTCTGACACCTGCTGGCTGGACGCTGCTCTCTCTGACCCTTGATAGCTCGACCCTGCTCTCTCTGACCACTGCCTGCTGGACGCTGCTCTCTCTGACCGCTGCCCACTGGACGCTGATCTCTCAAACCCCTGTCCGCTGGACCCTGCTCTCTCTGACCCCTGCCTGAAGGACAATGCTCTCTCTGATCCCTGCCCGGTGGACGCTGCTCTCTCTGACCCCGGCATGCTGGACACAGCTCTCTGTGACCCCTGCCCACTGGACACTGTGCTCTCTGACCCCTGCCCGGTTGACGCTGCTCTCTCTGACCCCTGCCCACTGGACGCTGCTCTCTCTGACCCCTGCCCACTGGACGCTGCTCTCTCTGACCCCTGCCGGGTGGACGCTGCTCTCTCTGACCCCTGACCGCTCGACCCTGCTCTCCCTGACTCCTGCCAGGAGGATGCTGCTCTCTCTGACCTCTGCCCTGTGGACGCTGCTTTCTCTGACCCCTGACTGCTCGTCCATGCTCCCTCTGACCCCTGCCCGCTCGACCCTTCTCTCACTGAACCCTGCCCACTGGACGCTTCTCTCTCTGACACCTGTCCACTGGATGCTGCTCTCTCTGACCCCTGCCCACTGGACGGTGCACGCTCTGACCACTGCCTGCTGGACGCTGCTCTCTCTGACCCCCTGCCCACTGGACGCTGCTCTCTCTGACCCCTGTCCACTGGACGCTGCTCTCTCACATCCCTGCCAGCTGGACCCTGCTCTCTCTGACCCGTGCCCACTGGACGCTGCTCTCTCTGACCCCTGCCTGCTGGACGCTGCTCTCTCTGACCCCCTGACTGCTGGACGCTGCTCTCTCTGAGCCCTATCCACTGGATGCTGCTCTCTCACACCCCTGCCTCCTGGACGCTGCTCTCTCTGAACCCTGCCCTCTGGACGCTGCTCTCTCTGACCCCTGTCCGCTGGACGCCGCTCTCTCTGACCCCTGCCAGCTGGACGCTGCTCTCTCTGACCCCTGCCTATTGGACCCTGCTCTCTCTGACCCATGCCTGCTGGATGCTGCTCTCTCTGACCCCAGCCCACTGGCTCACTGGATGCTGCTCTCTCTGACCCCTTCCCACTGGACGCTGCTCTCTCTGAACCCTGCCCACTGGATTCTGCTCTCTCTGACCCCTGCCTGCTGGAGGCTGCTCTCTCTGACCGCTGCCCACTGGATGCTGCTCTCTCACACCCCTGCCCGCTGGACCCTGCTCTCTCTGACACCTGCCTGATGGACGCTGCTCTCTCTGACCCCTGCCTGGTGGACGATGCTCTCTCCGAACCCGACATGCTGGACGCTGCTCTCTCTGACCCCTGCCTGCTGGACGCTGCTCTCTCTGAGCCCAGCCTACTGGATTCTGCTCTCTCTGACCCCTGCCTGCTGGAGGCTGCTCTCTCTGACCCCTGCCCGCTGGATGCTGCTCTCTCTGACCCCTGCCCGCTTGACCCTGCTCTCTCTGACCACTGCCCACTGGACGCTGCTCTCTTTGACCCCTGCCCGCTCAACCCTGCTCTCTCTGATCCCTGCCCGGTTATCGCTGCTCTCTCTGACCACGGCATGCTGGACGCAGTTCTCTCTGAAACCTGCCCGGTTGACGGTGCTCTCTCTGACCCCTGCCTGATGGACGCTGCTCTCTCTGACCCCTGCCTGCTGGACGCAGCTCTCTCTGACACCTGACCGGTGGACGCTGCTCTCTCTGAACCCGGCATGCTGGACGCAGTTCTCTCTGACCCCTGCCCGGTTGACAGTGCTCTCTCTGACCCCTGCCTGCTGGACGCAGTTCTCTCTGACCCCTGCCCGGTTGACGGTGCTCTCTCTGACCCCTGCATGCTAGACGCAGTTCTCTCTGATCCCTGCCTGCTGGACGCAGCTCTCTTTGACCCCTGCCCGCTGGACACTGTGCTCTCTGACCCCTGCCTGCTGGATTCTGCTCTCTCTGACCCCTGCCTGCTGGAGGCTGCTCTCTCAAACCCCTGCCCGCTGGACGCTGCTCTCTGTGACCCCTGCCCGCTTGACCCTGCTCTCTCTGACCACTGCCCGTTGGACGCTGCTCTCTTTGACCCCTGCCCGCTCGACCCTGCTCTCTCTGACCCCTGCCCGGTGGACGCAGCTCTCTCTGACCACGGCATGCTGGACGCAGTTCTCTCTGACCCCTGCCCGGTTGACGGTTCTCTCTCTGACCCCTGCCTGTTGAACGCTGCTCTCTCTGACCCCTGCCCGGTGGACGCTGCTCTCTCTGACCCCTGCCCGGTGGACGCTGCTCTCTCTGACCCCTGCCCGGTGGATGCTGCTCTCTCTGACCTCTGCCTGATGGACGCTGCTCTCTCTGACCCCTGCCTGCTGGACGCAGCTCTCTCTGACACCTGCCCGGTTGACGGTGCTCTCTCTGACCCCTGCCCGGTTGACGGTGCTCTCTCTGACCCCTGCATGCTAGACGCAGTTCTCTCTGATCCCTGCAAGCTGGACGCAGCTCTCTGTGACCCCTGCCCGCTGGACACTGTACTCTCTGACCCCTGCCTGCTGGACGCAGCACTCGCTGACCACTGCCTGCTGGAAGCAGCACTCACTGACCACTGCCTGCTGGACGCAGCTCTCTCTGACCACTGCCCACTGGAGCAGCTCTCTGTCACCCCTGCCAGCTGGACACTGCGCTCTCTGACCCCTGCCCGTTTGACGCTGCTCTCTTTGACCGCAGCCCAGTGGACCCTGCTCTCTCTAATCCCTGCCCACTTGACCCTGCTCTCTCTGACACCTGTCCACTGGACGCTGCTCTCTCACACCCCTGCCTGCTGGACCCTGCTCTCTCTGACCCCTGCCTGCTGGACGCTGCTCTCTCTGACCCCTGCCCACTGGACGCTGCTCTCTCACATCCCTGCCAGCTGGACCCTGCTCTCTCTGACTCGTGCCCACTGGACTCTGCTCTCTCTGACCCCTGCCCACTGGATGCTGCTCTCTCTGACCCCTGCCTGCTCGAGGCTGCTCTCTCTGACCCCTGCCGACTGCCCACTGGATGCTGCTCTCTCTGACCCCTGCCCGGTGGACGCTGCTCTCTCTGACCCCTGCCCGGTGGACGCTGCTCTCTCTGACCCCTGCCTGCTGGACGCAGTTCTCTCTGATCCCTGCCCGGTGGACGCTGCACTCTCTGACAGCTGCCGGCTGGACGCTGCTCTCTCTGACCCCTGACAGATCGACCCTGCTCTCTCTGACCCCTGCCCGCTGGACGCTGCTCTCTCTGACCCCTGCCTATTGGACCCTGGTCTCTCTGACCCCTGCCTGCTGGACGCTGCTCTCTCTGACCCCTGCCCACTGGCCCACTGGATGCTGCTCTCTCTGACGCCTTCCCACTTGACGCTGCTCTCTCTGACCCCTGCCCACTGGACGCTGCTCTCTCACACCCCTGCCCGCTGGACGCTGCTCTCTCTGACCCCTGCCCACTGGACGCTGCTCTCTCACATCCCTGCCAGCTGGACCCTGCTCTCTCTGACTCGTGCCCACTGGACGCTGCTCTCTCTGACCCCTGCCCACTGGATGCTGCTCTCTCTGACCCCTGCCTGCTCGAGGCTGCTCTCTCTGACCCCTGCCGACTGCCCACTGGATGCTGCTCTCTCTGACCCCTGCCCGGTGGACGCTGCTCTCTCTGACCCCTGCCCGGTGGACGCTGCTCTCTCTGACCCCTGCCTGCTGGACGCAGTTCTCTCTGAGCCCTGCCCGGTGGACGCTGCACTCTCTGACAGCTGCCGGCTGGACGCTGCTCTCTCTGACCCCTGACAGATCGACCCTGCTCTCTCTGACCCCTGCCCGCTGGACGCTGCTCTCTCTGACCCCCTGACCGCTGGACGCTGCTCTCTCTGACCCCTGTCCACTGGAAGCTGCTCTCTCACAACCCTGCCTCCTGGACACTGCTCTCTCTGACCCCTGCCCGCTGGACGCTGCTCTCTCTGACCCCTGCCTGCTGGACGCTGCTCTCTCTGACCCCTGCCCGGTTGACACTGCTCCCTCTGACACCTGCCCGGTGGACGCAGCTCTCCCTGACACCTGCCGGCTGGACGCTGCTCTCTCTGACTCCTGACCGCTCGACCCTGCTCTCTCACACCCCTGCCAGCTGGACCCTGCTGTCTCTGACCTGTGCCCACTGGTCGCTGCTCTCTCTGACCCATGCCCACTGGACGCTGCTCTCTCTGACCCCTGCCTACTGGACCCTGCTCTCTCTGACTCCTGCCCACTCGCCCATTGCACCCTGCTATCTCTGACCCCTTCCCACTGGACGCTGCTCTCTCTGACCCCTGCCCTGTTGACGCTGCTCTCTCTGACCCCCTGACTGCTGGACGCTGCTCTGTCTGACCCCTGCCCGCTCGACCCTGCACTCTTTGACCCCTGCCTGCTCGACACTGCTCTCTCCGAACACTGCACGCCGGACGCTGCTCTCTCTGACCTTTGCCTGCTGGATGCTGCTCTCTCTGACTCTGCCTGCTGGACGCTGCCCACTGGACGCTGCTCTCTCACACCCCTGCCAGCTGGACCCTGCTATCTCTGACCCCTGCCCGGTGGACGCTGCTCTCTCTGACCACGGCATGCTGGACGCAGTCCTCTCTGACCCCTGCCCAGTTGACGGTGCTCTCTCTGACCCCAGCATGCTGGACGCAGATCTCTCTGATCCCTGTCTGCTGGACGCAGCTCTCTGTGACCCCTGCCCGCTGGACACTGAGCTCTCTGACCCCTGCCTGCTGGACGCAGTACTCACTGACCACTGCCTGCTGGACTCAGCTCTCTCTGACCACTGCCCACTGGAGCAGCTCTCTGTCACCCCTGCCCGCTGGACACTGCGCTCTCTGACCCCTGCCCGTTTAACGCTGCTCTCTCTGACCCCAGCCCAGTGGACGCTGCTCTCTCTGACCCCTGCCCGCTCGACCCTGCTCTCTCTGACCCCTACCCGCTTGACCCTGCTCTCTCTGACCCCTGTCCACTGGACGCTGCTCTCTCACACCCCTGCCTGCTGGACCCTGCTCTCTCTGACCCCTGCCCACTGGACGCTGCTCTCTCTGACCCCTGCCTATTGGACCCTGGTCTCTCTGACCCCTGCCTGCTGGACGCTGCTCTCTCTGACCCCTGCCCACTGGCCCACTGGATGCTGCTCTCTCTGACCCCTTCCCACTGGACGCTGCTCTCTCTGACCCCTGCCCACTGGACGCTGCTCTCTCACACCCCTGCCTATTGGACCCTGCTCTCTCTGACACCTGCCTGGTGGACGCTGCTCTCTCTGACCCCGGCATGCTGGACGCATTTCTCTCTGACCCCTGCCTGCTGGACGCTGCTCTCTCTGACCCCTGCCTGATGGACGCAGTTCTCTCTGATCCCTGCCTGCTGGACGCAGCTCTCTCTGACCCCTGCCCGGTTGACGCTGCTCTCTCTGACCCCAGCCTGATGGACGCTGCTCTCTCTGACCCCTGCCCATGGGCCCACTGGATGCTGCTCTCTCTGACCCCTTCCCACTGGACGCTGCTCTCTCTGACTCCTGCCCACTGGATGCTGCTCTCTCTGACCCCTGCCTGCTCGAGGCTGCTCTCTCTTTCCGCTGCCCACTGGACGCTGCTCTCTCACACCCCTGCCAGCTGGACCCTGCTCTCTCTGACCGCTGCCCACTGGACGCTGCTCTCTCTGACCCCTGCCTGATGGACGCTGCTCTCTCTAACCCCTGCCTGATGGACGCAGCTCTCTCTGACCTCTGCCTGATGAATACTGCTCTCTCTGACCCCTGCCCACTGGACGCTGCTCTCTCACACCCCTGCCAGCTGGACCCTGCTCTCTCTGACTCGTGCCCGCTGGACGCTGCTCTCTCTGACCCCTGCCAGCTGGACGCTGCTCTCTCTGACCCCCTGACCGCTGGACACTGCTCTCTCTGACCCCTGTCCACTGGACGCTGCTCTCTCACCCCCCTGCCTCCTGGACGCTGCTCTCTCTGACCCCTGCCCGCTGGACGCTGCTCTCTCTGACCCCTGCCTATTGGACCCTGCTCTCTCTGACCCCTGCCTGCTGGACGCTGCTCTCTCTGACCCCTGCCTGATGGACGCTGCTCTCTCTGACCCCTGCCTGATGGACGCTGCTCTGTCTGACCCCTGCCTGATGGACGCAGCTCTCTCTGACCCCTGCCCGCTGGACGCTGCTATCTCTGACCCCTGCCCGGTTGACACTGCTCTCTCTGACCCCTGCCCGGTGGACGCTGCTCTCTCTGACCCCTGCCCACTGGCCCACTGGATGCTGTTCTCTCTGACCCCTGCCCACTGGATTCTGCTCTCTCTGACCCCTGCCTGCTCGAGGCTGCTCTCTCTGACCCCTGCCCACTGGCCCACTCGATGCTGCTCTCTCTGACCCCTGCCCGGTGGACGCTGCTCTCTCTGACCCCTGCCTGCTGGACGCAGCTCTCTCTGACCCCTGCCTGCTGGACGCAGCTCTCTCTGACCCCTGCCCGGTGGACGCTGCTCTCTCTGACCCCCTGACCGCTGGACGCTGCTCTCTCTGACCCCTGCCTATTGGACCCTGCTCTCTCTGACCCGTGTCCACTGGACGCTGCTCTCTCACAACCCTGCCTCCTGGACACTGCTCTCTCTGAACCCTGCCAGCTGGACGCTGCTCTCTCTGACCCCTGCCTGCTGGACGCTGCTCTCTCTGACCCCTGCCTGCTGGACGCTGCTCTCTCTGACCCCCTGACCGCTGGACGCTGCTCTCTCTGACCCCTGCCTGCTGGACGCTGCTCTCTCTGACCCCCTGACCGCTGGACGCTGCTCTCTCTGACCCCTGCCTATTGGACCCTGCTCTCTCTGACCCCTGTCCACTGGACGCTGCTCTCTCACAACCCTGCCTCCTGGACACTGCTCTCTCTGAACCCTGCCAGCTGGACGCTGCTCTCTCTGACCCCTGCCTGCTGGACGCTGCTCTCTCTGACCCCTGCCAGCTGGACGCTGCTCTCTCTGACCCCTGCCTATTGGACCCTGCTCTCTCTGACCCCTGCCTGTTGGACGCTGCTCTCTCTGACCCCTGCCCACTGGATTCTGCTCTCTCTGACCCCTGCCTGCTGGACGCTGCTCTCTCTGACCCCTGCCCACTGGCCCACTGGATGCTGCTCTCTCTGACCCCTTCCCACTGGACGCTGCTCTCTCTGACCCCTGCCCACTGGACGCTGCTCTCTCACACCCCTGCCTATTGGACCCTGCTCTCTCTGACACCTGCCTGGTGGACGCTGCTCTCTCTGACCCCGGCATGCTGGACGCATTTCTCTCTGACCCCTGCCTGCTGGACGCTGCTCTCTCTGACCCCTGCCTGATGGACGCAGTTCTCTCTGATCCCTGCCTGCTGGACGCAGCTCTCTCTGACCCCTGCCCGGTTGACGCTGCTCTCTCTGACCCCAGCCTGATGGACGCTGCTCTCTCTGACCCCTGCCCATGGGCCCACTGGATGCTGCTCTCTCTGACCCCTTCCCACTGGACGCTGCTCTCTCTGACTCCTGCCCACTGGATGCTGCTCTCTCTGACCCCTGCCTGCTCGAGGCTGCTCTCTCTTTCCGCTGCCCACTGGACGCTGCTCTCTCACACCCCTGCCAGCTGGACCCTGCTCTCTCTGACCGCTGCCCACTGGACGCTGCTCTCTCTGACCCCTGCCTGATGGACGCTGCTCTCTCTAACCCCTGCCTGATGGACGCAGCTCTCTCTGACCTCTGCCTGATGAATACTGCTCTCTCTGACCCCTGCCCACTGGACGCTGCTCTCTCACACCCCTGCCAGCTGGACCCTGCTCTCTCTGACTCGTGCCCGCTGGACGCTGCTCTCTCTGACCCCTGCCAGCTGGACGCTGCTCTCTCTGACCCCCTGACCGCTGGACACTGCTCTCTCTGACCCCTGTCCACTGGACGCTGCTCTCTCACCCCCCTGCCTCCTGGACGCTGCTCTCTCTGACCCCTGCCCGCTGGACGCTGCTCTCTCTGACCCCTGCCTATTGGACCCTGCTCTCTCTGACCCCTGCCTGCTGGACGCTGCTCTCTCTGACCCCTGCCTGATGGACGCTGCTCTCTCTGACCCCTGCCTGATGGACGCTGCTCTCTCTGACCCCTGCCTGATGGACGCTGCTCTGTCTGACCCCTGCCTGATGGACGCAGCTCTCTCTGACCCCTGCCCGCTGGACGCTGCTATCTCTGACCCCTGCCCGGTTGACACTGCTCTCTCTGACCCCTGCCCGGTGGACGCTGCTCTCTCTGACCCCTGCCCACTGGCCCACTGGATGCTGTTCTCTCTGACCCCTGCCCACTGGATTCTGCTCTCTCTGACCCCTGCCTGCTCGAGGCTGCTCTCTCTGACCCCTGCCCACTGGCCCACTCGATGCTGCTCTCTCTGACCCCTGCCCGGTGGACGCTGCTCTCTCTGACCCCTGCCTGCTGGACGCAGCTCTCTCTGACCCCTGCCTGCTGGACGCAGCTCTCTCTGACCCCTGCCCGGTGGACGCTGCTCTCTCTGACCCCCTGACCGCTGGACGCTGCTCTCTCTGACCCCTGCCTATTGGACCCTGCTCTCTCTGACCCGTGTCCACTGGACGCTGCTCTCTCACAACCCTGCCTCCTGGACACTGCTCTCTCTGAACCCTGCCAGCTGGACGCTGCTCTCTCTGACCCCTGCCTGCTGGACGCTGCTCTCTCTGACCCCTGCCTGCTGGACGCTGCTCTCTCTGACCCCCTGACCGCTGGACGCTGCTCTCTCTGACCCCTGCCTGCTGGACGCTGCTCTCTCTGACCCCCTGACCGCTGGACGCTGCTCTCTCTGACCCCTGCCTATTGGACCCTGCTCTCTCTGACCCCTGTCCACTGGACGCTGCTCTCTCACAACCCTGCCTCCTGGACACTGCTCTCTCTGAACCCTGCCAGCTGGACGCTGCTCTCTCTGACCCCTGCCTGCTGGACGCTGCTCTCTCTGACCCCTGCCAGCTGGACGCTGCTCTCTCTGACCCCTGCCTATTGGACCCTGCTCTCTCTGACCCCTGCCTGTTGGACGCTGCTCTCTCTGACCCCTGCCCACTGGATTCTGCTCTCTCTGACCCCTGCCTGCTGGAGGCTGCTCTCTCTGACCGCTGCCCACTGGATGCTGCTCTCTCACACCCCTGCCCGCTGGACCCTGCTCTCTCTGACCCCTGCCTGATGGACGCTGCTCTCTCTGAACCCTGCCCGCTTGATTCTGCTCTCTCTGACCCCTGCCCGCTGGACGCTGCTCTCTCTGATCCCCTGACCTCTGGACGCTGCTCTCTCTGACCAATGTCCACTGGACGCTGCTCTCTCACACCCCTAGCTCCTGGACGCTGCTCTCTCTGAACCCTGCCCGCTGGACGCTGCTCTCTCTGATCCCCTGACCTCTGGACGCTGCTCTCTCTGACCCCTGTCCACTGGACGCTGCTCTCTCACACCCCTAGCTCCTGGACGCTGCTCTCTCTGACCCCTGCCTGCTGGACGCTGCTCTCTCTGACCCCTGCCTGCTGGACGCAACACTCTTTCACCCCTGCCCACTGGACGCTGCTCTCTCACACCCCGGCCCAATGGACGCTGCTCTCTCTCACCCCTGCCCGAAGGACCCGGCTCTCTCTGACCCATGCCCGCTGTACGCTGCTCTCTCTGACTCCTGCCTAATGGACCCTGCTCTCTCTGACAACTGCCTGCTGGATGCATCTCTCTCTGACCCCTGCCCACTGGACGCTGCTCTCTCTGACCCCTGCCTGCTGGACGCTGCTCTTTCTGACCCCTGCCCGGTGGACGCTTCTCTCTCTGACCCCTGCCCGGTGGACGCTGCTCTCTCTGACACCTGCCCGCTGGACGCTGCTCTCTCTGACCTCTGACCGCTCGACCCTGCACTCGTTGACCCCTGCCTGCTTGACCCTGCTCTCTCTGACCCCTGCGTGCTGGACGCTGCTCTCTCTGACCTCTGCCCACTCGACCCTGCTCTCTCTGACCCCTGCCCGCTCGACCCTCCTCTCTCTGACTCCTGCCTGCTGGACGCTGCTCTCTCTGTTGCCTTCCCACTGGACGCTGCTCTCTCTGACCCCTGCCCACTGGACGCTGCTCTCTCACACCCCTGCCCGCTGGACCCTGCTCTCTCTGACCCCTGCCTGCTGGACGCAGCTATTTCTGACCCCTGCCCACTGGCCCACTGGATGCTGCTCTCTCACACCCCTTCCCACTGGACGCTGTTCTCTCTGACCCCTGCCCACTGGACGCTGCTCTCTCTCACCCCTGCCCGAAGGACCCGGCTCTCTCTGACCCATGCCCGATGTACGCTGCTCTCTCTGACCCCTGCCTGCTGGACGCTGCTCTCTCTGACCCCTGCCAGCTGGACACTGCTCTCTCTGACCCCTGCCTATTGGACCCTGCTCTCTCTGACCCCTGCCCACTGGATTCTGCTCTCTCTGACCCCTGCCTGCTGGAGGCTGCTCTCTCTGACCGCTGCCCACTGGATGCTGCTCTCTCACACCCCTGCCCGCTGGACGCTGCTCTCTCTGACCCCTGCCTGCTGGACGTAGCTCTCTCTGAGCCCTGCACGGTGGACGCTGCTCTCTCTGACCGCTGCATGCTGGACGCAGTTCTCTCTGATCCCTGTCTGCTGGACGCAGCTCTCTGTGACTCCTGCCCGCTGGACACTGCGCTCTCTGACCCTTTCCCGGTGGACGCTGCTCTCTCTGACCCCTGCCCGGTTGACACTGTTCCATCTGACACCTGCCCGGTGGACGCAGCTCTCCCTGAGACCTGCCGGCTGGACGCTGCTCTCTCTGACCCCTGACCGCTCGACCCTGCTCTCTCACACCCCTGCCAGCTAGACCCTGCTGACTCTGACCCGTGCCCACTGGACCCTGCTCTCTCTGACCCCTGCCTGATGGACGCTGCTCTCTCTGACCCCTTCCCACTGGACGCTGTGCTCTCTGACCCCAGCCTACTGGACCCTGCTCTCTCTGACCCCTGCCTGATGGACGCTGCTTTCTCTGAAACCCTGCATGCTGGACGCAGTTCTCTGTGACCGCTGCATGCTGTACAATGCACTCTCTGACCCTTGCCCAGTGGACTCTGCTCTCTCTGACCCCTGCCCTGTTGTCGCTGCTCTCTCTGACCCCCTGACCGCTGGACGCTGCTCTGTCGGACCCCTGCCCGCTCGACCCTGCACTCTTTGACCCCTGCCTGCTCGACCCTGCTCTCTCCGACACCTGCACGCTGGACGCTGCTCTCTCTGACCTCTGCCTGCTGGATGCTGCTCTCTCTGACCCCTGCCCACTGGACGCTGCTCTCTCACACCCCTGCCCGCTGGACCCTGCTATCTCTGACCCCTGCCTGATGGACGCTGCTCTCTCTGACCCCTGCCTGATGGATGCAGCACTCTCTGACCCCTGCCCGGTGGACGCTGCTCTCTCTGACCACGGCATGCTGGACGCAGTTCTCTCTGACCCCTGCCCAGTTGACGGTGCTCTCTCTGACCCCTGCATGCTGGACACAGATCTCTCTGATCCCTGTCCGCTGGACGCAGCTCTCTGTGACCCCTGCCCGCTGGACACTGCGCTCTCTGACCCCTGCCTGCTGGACGCAGTACTCACTGACCACTGCCTGCTGGACTCAGCTCTCTCTGACCACTGCCCACTGAAGCAGCTCTCTGTCACCCCTGCCTGCTGGACACTGCGCTCTCTGACCACTGCCCGTTTGACGCTGCTTTCTCTGACACCAGCCCAGTGGACGCTGCTCTCTCTGACCCCTGCCCGCTCGACCCTGCTCTCTCTGACCCCTACCCGCTTGACCCTGCTCTCTCACACCCCTTCCCACTGGACGCTTCTCTCTCTGACCCCTGCCCACTAGACGCTGCTCTCTCACACCCCTGCCCGCTGGACCCTGCTCTCTCTGACCCCTGCCCACTGGACGCTGCTCTCTCTGACCCCTGCCCACTGGACGCTGCTCTCTCACACCCCTGCCCGCTGGACCCTGCTCTCTCTGACCCCTGCCCGCTGGACCCTGCTCACTCTGACCCCTGCCCACTGGACGCTGCTCTCTCTGACCCCTGCCTGCTGGACGTAGCTCTCTCTGAGCCCTGCACGGTGGACGCTGCTCTCTCTGACCGCTGCATGCTGGACGCAGTTCTCTCTGATCCCTGTCTGCTGGACGCAGCTCTCTGTGACTCCTGCCCGCTGGACACTGCGCTCTCTGACCCTTTCCCGGTGGACGCTGCTCTCTCTGACCCCTGCCCGGTTGACACTGTTCCATCTGACACCTGCCCGGTGGACGCAGCTCTCCCTGAGACCTGCCGGCTGGACGCTGCTCTCTCTGACCCCTGACCGCTCGACCCTGCTCTCTCACACCCCTGCCAGCTGGACCCTGCTGACTCTGACCCGTGCCCACTGGACCCTGCTCTCTCTGACCCCTGCCTGATGGACGCTGCTCTCTCTGACCCCTTCCCACTGGACGCCGTGCTCTCTGACCCCAGCCTACTGGACCCTGCTCTCTCTGACCCCTGCCTGATGGACGCTGCTCTCTCTGAAACCCTGCATGCTGGACGCAGTTCTCTGTGACCGCTGCATGCTGGACAATGCACTCTCTGACCCTTGCCCAGTGGACTCTGCTCTCTCTGACCCCTGCCCTGTTGTCGCTGCTCTCTCTGACCCCCTGACCGCTGGACGCTGCTCTGCCGGACCCCTGCCTGCTCGACCCTGCACTCTTTGACCCCTGCCTGCTCGACCCTGCTCTCTCCGACACCTGCACGCTGGACGCTGCTCTCTCTGACCTCTGCCTGCTGGATGCTGCTCTCTCTGACCGCTGCCCACTGGACGCTGCTCTCTCACACCCCTGCCCGCTGGACCCTGCTATCTCTGACCCCTGCCTGATGGACGCTGCTCTCTCTGACCCCTGCCTGATGGATGCAGCACTCTCTGACCCCTGCCCGGTGGACGCTGCTCTCTCTGACCACGGCATGCTGGACGCAGTTCTCTCTGACCCCTGCCCAGTTGACGGTGCTCTCTCTGACCCTTGCATGCTGGACGCAGATCTCTCTGATCCCTGTCTGCTGGACGCAGCTCTCTGTGACCCCTGCCCGCTGGACACTGCGCTCTCTGACCCCTGCCTGCTGGACGCAGTACTCACTGACCACTGCCTGCTGGACTCAGCTCTCTGACCACTGCCCACTGAAGCAGCTCTCTGTCACCCCTGCCTGCTGGACACTGCGCTCTCTGACCCCTGCCCGTTTGACGCTGCTTTCTCTGACACCAGCCCAGTGGACGCTGCTCTCTCTGACCCCTGCCCGCTCGACCCTGCTCTCTCTGACCCCTACCCGCTTGACCCTGCTCTCTCTGACCCCTGTCCACTGGACGCTGCTCTCTCACACCCCTGCCTGCTGGACCCTGCTCTCTCTGACCCCTGCCCACTGGCCCACTGGATGCTGCTCTCTCTGACCCCTTCCCACTGGACGCTTCTCTCTCACACCCCTGCCCACTGGACCCTGCTCTCTCTGACCCCTGCCCACTGGACGCTGCTCTCTCTGACCCCTGCCCACTGGACGCTGCTCTCTCACACCCCTGCCCGCTGGATCCTGCTCTCTCTGACCCCTGCCCGCTGGACCCTGCTCACTCTGACCCCTGCCCACTGGACGCTGCTCTCTCTGACCCCTGCCCGCTCGACCCTGCTCTCTCTGACACCTGCCAGCTTGACCCTGCTCTCTCTGACCCCTGTCCACTGGACGCTGCTCTCTCACACCCCTGCCTGCTGGAGCCTGCTCTCTCTGACCCCTGCCCACTGGCCCACTGGATGCTGCTCTCTCTGACCCCTTCCCACTGGACGCTGCTCTCTCTGACCCCTGCCCACTGGACGCTGCTCTCTCACACCCCTGCCCGCTGGACCCTGCTCTCTCTGACCCCTGCCCACTGGACGCTGCTCTCTCTGTCCCCTGCCCACTGGACGCTGCTCTCTCACACCCCTGCCCGCTGGACCCTGCTCTCTCTGACCCCTGCCCGCTGGACCCTGCTCTCTCTGACCCCTGCCAGCTGGACCCTGCTCTCTCTGACCTGTGCCCACTGGACGCTGCTCTCTCTGTCCCCTGCCCACTGGACGCTGCTCTCTCCGACACCCTGACCGCTGGAGGCTGCTCTCTCTGACCCCTGTCCATTGGACACTGCTCTCTCACACCCCTAGCTCCTGGACGCTGCTCTCTCTGAACCCTGCCCGCTGGACGCTGCTCTCTCTGACCCCTGCCTGCTGGACACTGCTCTCTCTGACCTCTGCCTGCTGGACGCTGCTCTCTCTGACTCCTGCCTATTGGACCCTGCTCTCTCTGACCCCTGCCTATTGGACCCTGCTCTCTCTGACCCCTGCCTGCTTGACGCTGCTCTCTCTGACCCATTCTCACTGGACGCTGCTCTCTCTGACCCCTGCCCACTCGCCCATTGGATGCTGCTCTCTCTGACCCCTTCCCACTGGATGCTGCTCTCTCTGACCCCAGCCTATTGGATTCTGCTCTCTCTGACCCCTGCCTGCTGGAGGCTGCTCTCTCCGACAGCTGCCAACTGGACGCTGCTCTCTCACACCCGTGCCCGCTGGATGCTGCTCTCTCTGACCCCTGCCTGATGGACGCTGCTCTCTCTGACCCCTGCCTGATGGACGCAGCTCTCTCTGACCCCTGCCTGGTGGACGCTGCTCTCTCTGACCCCGGCATGCTGGACGCAGTTCTCTCTGACCCCTGGCCGGTTGATGGTGCTCTCTCTGACCCCTGGCCGGTTGATGGTGCTCTCTCTGACCCCTGCCCGGTTGACGCTGCTCTCTCTGACCCCTGCCCGGTGGACGCTGCTCTCTCTGACCCCTGTCCGGCTGACGCTGCTCTCTCTGACCCCTGCCCACTGGATGCTGCTCTCTCTGACCCCTGCCTGCTCGAGGCTGCTCTCTCTGTCCGCTGCCCACTGGACGCTGCTCTCTCACACCCCTGCCAGCTGGACCCTGCTCTCTCTGACTCGTGCCCACTGGATGATGTTCTCTCTGACCCCTGCCTGATGGACGCTGCTCTCTCTGACCCCTGCCTGATGGATGCAGCTCTCTCTGACCCCTGCCTGATGGACGGAGCTCTCTCTGACCCCTGCCCACTGGACGCTGCTCTCTCACACCCCTGCCAGCTGGACCCTGCTCTCTCTGATTCGTGCCCACTGGACGCTGCTCTCTCTGACCCCTGCCCGCTGGACGCTGCTCTCTCTGACCCCCTGGCTGCAGGACACTGCTCTCTCTGACCCCTGTCCACTGGATGCTGCTCTCTCACACCCCTGCCTCCTGGACGCTGCTCTCTCTGACCCCTGCCCGCTGGACGCTGCTCTCTCTTACCCCTGCCCGCTGGCCAACTGGATGCTGCACTCTCTGACACCTTCCCACTGGATTCTGCTCTCTCACACCCCTGCCTGCTGGACGCTGCTCTCTCTGACCCCTGCCTGCTGGCCAACTGGATGCTGCACTCTCTGACACCTTCCCACTGGATTCTGCTCTCTCACACCCCTGCCTGCTGGACGCTGCTCTCTCTGACCCCTGCCTGCTGGACGCAGCTCTCTGTGACCCCTGCCCATTGGACACTGCTCTCTGACCCCTGCCTGCTGGATGCTGCTCTGTCTGACCCCTGACCGCTCGACCCAGCTCTCTCACACCCCTGCCAGCTGGACCCTGCTCTCTCTGACCTGTGCCCACTGGACGCTGCTCTCTCTGACCCCTGCCCGCTGGACGCTGCTCTCTCTGACCCCCTGACCACTGGACGCTGCTCTCTCTGACCCCTGTCCACTGGACGCTGCTCTCTCACAACCTTAGCTCCTGGACGCTGCTCTCTCTGAACCCTGCCCGCTGGACACTGCTCTCTCTGACCCCTGCCCGCTGGACACTGCTCTCTCTGACCTCTGCCAGCTGGACGCTGCTCTCTCTGACTCCTGCCTATTGGACCCTGCTCTCTCTGACCCCTGCCTATTGGACCCTGCTCTCTCTGACCCCTGCCTGCTTGACGCTGCTCTCTCTGACCCCTTCCCACTGGATGCTGCTCTCTCTGACCCCAGCCTACTGGAGGCTGCTCTCTCTGACCCCAGCCTACTGGATTCTGCTCTCTCTGACCCCTGCCTGATGGACGCTGCTCTCTCTGACCCCTGCCCGGTGGACGCTGCTCTCTCTGACCCCTGCCTGATGGACGCAGTTCTCTCTGATCCCTGCCTGCTGGACGCAGCTCTCTCTGACACCTGCCCGGTTGACGCTGCTCTCTCTGACCCCTGCCCACGGGCCCACTGGATGCTGCTCTCTCTGACCCATTTCCACTGGACGCTGCTCTCTCTGACCCCTGCCCACTGGATGCTGCTCTCTCTGACCCCTACCTGCTCGAGGCTGCTCTCTCTGTCCGTTGCCCACTGGACACTGCTCTCTCACACCCCTGCCAGCTGGACCCTGCTCTCTCTGACCACTGCCAGCTGGACCCTGCTCTCTCTGACCGCTGCCCACTGGACGCTGCTCTCTCTGACCCCTGCCTGATGGACGCTGCTCTCTCTGACCCCTGCCTGATGGACGCTGATCTCTCTGACCCCTGCCTGATGGACGCTGCTCTCTCTAACCCCTGCCTGATGGACGCAGCTCTCTCTGACCCCTGCCCGGTGGACGCTGCTCTCTCACACCCCTGCCAGCTGGACCCTGCTCTATCTGACTCGTGCCCACTGGACGCTGCTCTCTCTGACCCCTGCCCGCTGGTCGCTGCTCTCTGACCCCCTGACCGCTGGACGCTGCTCTCTCTGACCCCTGTCCACTGGACGCTGCTCTCTCACACCCCTGCCCCCTGGACGCTGCTCTCTCTGACCCCTGCCCGCTGGACGCTGCTCTCTCTTACCCCTGCCTATTGGACCCTGCTCTCTCTGACCCATGCCTGCTGGACGCTGCTCTCTCTGACCCCTGCCCACTGGCCAACTGGATGCTGCTCTCTCTGACCCCTTCCCACTGGATTCTGCTCTCTCTGACTCCTGCCCACTGGATGGTGCTCTCTCACACCCCTGCCCGCTCGACGCTGCTCTCTCTGACCCCTGCCTGCTGGACGCAGCTCTCTGTGACCCCTGCCCGCTGGACATTGCGCTCTCTGACCCCTGCCTGCTGGACGCTGCTCTGTCTGACCTCTGACCGCTCGACCCTGCTCTCTCACACCCCTGCCAGCTGGACCCTGCTCTCTCTGACCTGTGCCCACTGGACGCTGCTCTCTCTGACCCCTGCCCGCTGGACGCTGCTCTCTCTGATCCCCTGACCGCTGGACGCTGCTCTCTCTGACCCCTGTCCACTGGACGCTGCTCTCTCACACCCCTAGCTCCTGGACGCTGCTCTCTCTGAACCCTGCCCGCTGGACGCTGCTCTCTCTGACCCCTGCCCTCTGGACGCTGCTCTCTCTGACCTCTGCCAGCTGGACACTGCTCTCTCTGACTCCTGCCTATTGGACCCTGCTCTCTCTGACCCCTGCCTATTGGACCCTGCTCTCTCTGACCCCTGCCTGCTTGACGCTGCTCTCTCTGACCCCTTCTCACTGGATGCTGCTCTCTCTGACCCCTGCCCACTCGCCCATTGGATGCTGCTCTCTCTGACCCCTTCCCACTGGATGCTGCTCTCTCTGACCCCTGCCTGCTGGAGGCTGCTCTCTCTGACCGCTGCCCACTGGACGCTGCTCTCTCACACCCCTGCCCGCTGGACCCTGCTCTCTCTGACCCCTGCCTGATGGACGCTGCTCTCTCTGACCCCTGCATGGTGGACGCTGCTCTCTCTGACCCCTGTCTGGTGGACGCTGCTCTCTCTGACCCCGGCATGCTGGATGCAGTTCTCTCTGACCCCTGGCCGTTTGATGGTGCTCTCTCTGACCCCTGCCCGGTTGACGCTGCTCTCTCTGACCCCTGTCCACTGGACGCTGCTCTCTCACACCCCTGCCCGCTGGACGCTGCTCTCTCTTACCCCTGCCTATTGGACCCTGCTCTCTCTGACCCATGCCTGCTGGACGCTGCTCTCTCTGACTCCTGCCCACTGGCCAACTGGATGCTGCTCTCTCTGACCCCTTCCCACTGGATTCTGCTCTCTCTGACTCCTGCCCACTGGATGGTGCTCTCTCACACCCCTGCCCGCTCGACGCTGCTCTCTCTGACCCCTGCCTGCTGGACGCAGCTCTCTGTGACCCCTGCCCGCTGGACATTGTGCTCTCTGACCCCTGCCTGCTGGACGCTGCTCTGTCTGACCCCTGACCGCTCGACCCTGCTCTCTCACACCACTGCCAGCTGGACCCTGCTCTCTCTGACCTGTGCCCACTGGACGCTGCTCTCTCTGACCCCTGCCCGCTGGACGCTGCTCTCTCTGATCCCCTGACCTCTGGACGCTGCTCTCTCTGACCAATGTCCACTGGACGCTGCTCTCTCACACCCCTAGCTCCTGGACGCTGCTCTCTCTGAACCCTGCCCGCTGGACGCTGCTCTCTCTGATCCCCTGACCTCTGGACGCTGCTCTCTCTGACCCCTGTCCACTGGACGCTGCTCTCTCACACCCCTAGCTCCTGGACGCTGCTCTCTCTGACCCCTGCCTGCTGGACGCTGCTCTCTCTGACCCCTGCCTGCTGGACGCAACACTCTTTCACCCCTGCCCACTGGACGCTGCTCTCTCACACCCCGGCCCACTGGACGCTGCTCTCTCTCACCCCTGCCCGAAGGACCCGGCTCTCTCTGACCCATGCCCGCTGTACGCTGCTCTCTCTGACTCCTGCCTAATGGACCCTGCTCTCTCTGACAACTGCCTGCTGGATGCATCTCTCTCTGACCCCTGCCCACTGGACGCTGCTCTCTCTGACCCCTGCCTGCTGGAAGCTGCTCTTTCTGACCCCTGCCCGGTGGACGCTTCTCTCTCTGACCCCTGCCCGGTGGACGCTGCTCTCTCTGACACCTGCCCGCTGGACGCTGCTCTCTCTGACATCTGACCGCTCGACCCTGCACTCCTTGACCTCTGCCTGCTTGACCCTGCTCTCTCTGACCCCTGTGTGCTGGACGCTGCTCTCTCTGACCTCTGCCCACTCGACCCTGCTCTCTCTGACCCCTGCCCGCTCGACCCTCCTCTCTCTGACTCCTGCCTGCTGGACGCTGCTCTCTCTGTTGCCTTCCCACTGGACGCTGCTCTCTCTGACCCCTGCCCACTGGACGCTGCTCTCTCACACCCCTGCCCGCTGGACCCTGCTCTCTCTGACCCCTGCCTGCTGGACGCAGCTATCTCTGACCCCTGCCCACTGGCCCACTGGATGCTGCTCTCTCACACCCCTTCCCAATGGATGATGCTCTCTCTGACCCCTGCCCACTGGACGCTGCTCTCTCTCACCCCTGCCCCAAGGACCCGGCTCTCTCTGACCCATGCCCGCTGTACGCTGCTCTCTCTGACTCCTGCCTAATGGACGCTGCTCTCTCTGAATCCTGCCTAATGGACGCTGCTCTCTCTGACTCCTGCCTAATGGACCCTGCTCTCTCTGACAACTGCCTGCTGGATGCATCTCTCTCTGACCCCTGCCCACTGGCCCACTGGATGCTGCTCTCTCACACCCCTTCCCAATAGACGCTGCTCTCTCTGACCCATGCCCACTGGACGCTGCTCTCTCTGACCCCTGCCTGCTGGACGCTGCTCTTTCTGACCCCTGCCCGGTGGACGCTTCTCTCTCTGACCCCTGCCCGGTGGACGCTGCTCTCTCTGACACCTGCCCGCTGGACGCTGCTCTCTCTGACCCCTGCCCGCTCGACCCTGTTCTCTCTGACTCCTGTCCGCTGGACGCTGCTCTCTCTGACCTCTGACTGCTCGACCCTGCACTCGTTGACCCCTGCCTGCTTGACCCTGCTCTCTCTGACCCCTGCGTGCTGGACGCTGCTCTCTCTGACCTCTGCCCACTCGACCCTGCTCTCTCTGACCCCTGCCCGCTCGACCCTCCTCTCTCTGATTCCTGCCTGCTGGACGCTGCTCTCTCTGTTGCCTTCCCACTGGACGCTGCTCTCTCTGACCCCTGCCCACTGGACGCTGCTCTCTCACACCCCTGCCCGCTGGACCCTGCTCTCTCTGACCCCTGCCTGCTGGACGCAGCTCTCTCTGACCCCTGCCCACTGGCCCACTGGATGCTGCTCTCTCACACCCCTTCCCAATGGATGATGCTCTCTTTGACCCCTGCCCACTGGACGCTGCTCTCTCTGACCCCTGCCCGCTGGACGCTGCTTTCTCTGACCCCTGCCCGGTGGACACTGCTCTCTCTGACCCCTGTTCACTGGACGCTGCTCTCTCTGACCCCTGCACACTGCACGCTGCTCACTCTGACCACAGCCCGCTGGACGCTGCCGTCTCTGACCCCCTGCCCGCTGGACGCTGCTCTCTCTGAACCCTGTCCACTGGATGCTGCTCTCTCACACCCCTGCCCGCTGGACACTGCTCTCTCTGACCCCTGCCCGCTGGACGCTGCTCTCTCTGACCCCTGTCCACTGGTTGCTGCTCTCTCTGACCCCTGCCCACTGGACGCTTCTCACTCTGACCCCTGTCCACTGGATGCAGCTCTCTCACACCCCTGCCGGAAGGACCCTGCTCTCTCACACCCCTTCCCAATGGACGCTGCTCTCTCTGGCCCCTGCCCACTGGATGCTGCTCTCTCTGACCGCTGACCGGTGGATGCTGCTCTATCTGAACCCTGCCCGGTGGACGCTGCTCTCTCTGACCCCTGCCCAGTGGACACTGCTCTCTCTGACCACTGCCCGCTCGACCCTGCTCTCTCTGACCACTGCCCACTCGAGCCTGCTCTCTCTGACCCCTGCCCAATGGATGATGCTCTCTCTGACCGCTGACCGGTGGATGCTGCTCTATCTGAATCCTGCCCGGTGGACGCTGCTCTCTCTGACCCCTGCCCGCTGGACACTGCTCTCTCTGACCCCTGCCCAGTGGACGCTGCTCTCTCTGACCACTGCCCGCTCGACCCTGCTCTCTCTGACCACTGCCCACTCGAGCCTGCTATCTCTGACCCCTGCCCACTGGACGCTGCTCTCTCTGACCCCTGTCCACTGGACGCTGCTCTCTCTGACCCCTGCACACTGCACGCTGCTCACTCTGACCACAGCCCGCTGGACACTGCTCTCTCTGACCCCCTGCCCACTGGACACTGCTCTCTCTGAACCCTGTCCACTGGATGCTGCTCTCTCACACCCCTGCCCGCTGCACCCTGCTCTCTCTGACCCCTGCCCACTGGACGCTGCTCTCTCTCACACCCCTACCCACTGGACGCTGCTCTCTCTGACCCCTACCCACTGGATGCTGCTCTCTCTGACCGCTGCCTGCTGGACGCTGCTCTCTCTGACCCCTGCCCACTGGACGCTGCTCTCTCTGACCCCTGCCCACTGGACGCTGCTCTCTCTGGCCCCTGCCTGCTGGATGCAGCTCTCTCTGACCCCTGCCCACTGGATTCTACTCTCTCACACCCCAGACCGCTGGACGCTGCACTCACTGACCCCTGCCTGCTGGACTCAGCTCTCTCTGACCCCTGCCCACTGGCCCACTGGATGCTGCTCTCTCACACCCCTTCCCAATGGACGCTTCTCTCTCTGACCCCTGCCCACTGGATGCTGCTCTCTCTGACCCCTGCCCGCTGGACGCTGCTTTCTCTGACCCCTGCCCGGTGGACGCTGCTCTCTCTGACCCCTGTCCACTGGACGCTGCTCTCTCTGACCCCTGCACACTGCACGCTGCTCACTCTGACCACTGCCCACTGGACGCTGCTCTTTCTGACCCCCTGCCCGATGCACGCTGCTCTCTCTGACCCCTGCCCACGGGACGCTGCTCACTCTGACCACTGCCCACTGGACGCTGCTCTCTCTGATTCCTGCCCGCTGGACTCTGCTCTCTCTGACCCCTGCCTGCTGGAAACTGCTCTCTCTGACCCCTGCCCGCTGGACACTGCTCTCTCTGACCCCTGCCTGCTGGACGCTGCTCTCTCTGACCCCTACCCACTGGCCACTGGTCTCTCTGACCCCTGCCTGCTGGACACTGCTCTCTGTGAACCCTCCTCACTGAACTTGCTCTTTCTGACCCTTGCCCACTGGATGCTGCTCTCTCTGACTCCTGCCCGCTGGACCCTGCTCTCTCTGACCCCTGCCTGCTGGACACTGCTCTGTCTGTCCCTTGCCTGCTGGACACTACTCTCTCTGACCCCTGCCCGCTGGACACTACTCTCTCTGACCCCTGCCTGCTGGACGCTGCTCTCTCTGACCCCTACCCACTGGACACTGGTCTCTCTGACCCCTGCCTGCCTGCCAGCTGGAAGCTGCTCTCTCTGACCCCTGCCTGCTGGACGCTGCTCTCTGTGACCCCTCCCCACTGGACATTGCTCTCTCACACCCGTGCCCACTGGATGCTGCTCTCTCTGACCCCTGCCTGCTGGACACTGCTCTCTCTGACCCCTGCCTCCTGGACGCTGCTCTCTCTGACCCCTGCCCACTGGACACTGCTCTGTCTGTCCCCTGCCTGCTGGACACTGCTCTGTCTGTCCCCTGCCTGCTGGGCACTGCTCTCTCTGACCCCTGTCTGCTGGACGCTGCCCTCTCTGACCCCTGCCCGCTGGACACTGCTCTCTCTGACCCCTGCCTGCTGGACACTGCTCTCTCTGACCCCTGCCCGCTGGACACTGCTCTCTCTGACCCCTGCCTGCTGGACACTGCTCTCTCACACCCCTGCCTTCTGGACACTGCTCTCTCACACCCCTGCCTGCTGGACGCTGCTCTCGCTGACCCCTGCCCGCTGGACGCTGCTCTCTCTGACCCCTGCCCGCTGGACGCTGCTCTCTCTGACCCCTGCCCTCTGACCCGCTGGACGCTGCTCTCGTGCCCCAATACGTTGCCCTCTCCCTCTCCCCGATTGATGTAACACCCCTGCCCTCCGTCTTCAGCCCAGGGGGTTGAGGTTGGTGGTTGGGTTTGACTGTGAAAGGTTAACGCCAACTCTGGGGGGGGCCAGTGCCGCTGGCGGGCATGCCCCCCCCCCTCCTTCCCCTCCCTCCCTCCTCACGAGGAGTGGGCAGTGGGCACACATCCCCTGCCATTGCTGCCCTGCACACCCCTTCCCCCCCCACACACCGCCCACGGCCATCGGTCACTCCAGCAGTGAGAGCTTGACCGGCTGGAGGTGGGACCTCGGCCTGGGAGGAGGCTCCGCCTCAGAGGGCCGGCGGGTGATCCGATTGGCCGGCAGCTCCCTCGCCCCCCCCAAACCTCCCCCCCAACCCCCCCCACTCCCCCGCAGCGCCGGACGTGCGAGGTGGGTGGGACCGGGACTGCAGGAGCTGAAATCCCGGGATTCCCAGTGCGGTGCCAAGCGTTGGGACGGGTTTGGGTGTGGGGAAGCGGGGTGGGGGTCTCGGGGTGGGGAGGTGAGGCCCAGGGGAGTTGGGGGAGGGTCTCGGTGTTGGGGGGAGGGGAGATGAGTCCACGGGGGGTGAAGGGGAGGGTCTCAGGGTGGAGGGAGGGGAGGTGAGTCCACGGGGTGGTCAAGGGGAGGGTCTCAGGGTTGGGGGGAGGGGAGGTGAGTCCACGCGGGGGTCAAGGGGAGGGTCTCAGGGTTGGGGGGAGGGGAGGTGAGTCCACGCGGGGGTCAAGGGGAGGGTCTCAGGGTTGGGGGGAGGGGAGGTGAGTCCCCAGGTGGTCAAGGGGAGGGTCTCAGGGTTGGGGGGAGGGGAGGTGAGTCCCTGGGTGGTCAAGGGGAGGGTCTCAGGGTGGGGGGAGGGGAGGTGAGTCCCCGGCTGGTCAAGGGGAGGGTCTCAGGGTTGGGGGGAGGGGAGGTGAGTCCACGGGGTGGTCAAGGGGAGGGTCTCAGGGTTGGGGGGAGGGGAGGTGAGTCCCCGGCTGGTCAAGGGGTGGGTCTCAGGGTTGGGGGGAGGGGAGGTGAGTCCACGGGGTGGTCAAGGGGAGGGTCTCAGGGTTGGGGGGAGGGGAGGTGAGTCCCCGGCTGGTCAAGGGGAGGGTCTCAGGGTTGGGGGGAGGGGAGGTGAGTCCCCGGCTGGTCAAGGGGTGGGTCTCAGGGTTGGGGGGAGGGGAGGTGAGTCCACGGGGTGGTCAAGGGGAGGGTCTCAGGGTTGGGGGGAGGGGAGGTGAGTCCACGCAGGGGTCAAGGGGAGGGTCTCAGGGTTGGGGGGAGGGGAGGTGAGTCCACGGTGGGGTCAAGGGGAGGGTCTCAGGGTTGGGGGGAGGGGAGGTGAGTCCCCGGCTGGTCAAGGGGTGGGTCTCAGGGTTGGGGGGAGGGGAGGTGAGTCCACGGGGTGGTCAAGGGGAGGGTCTCAGGGTTGGGGGGAGGGGAGGTGAGTCCACGCGGGGGTCAAGGGGAGGGTCTCAGGGTTGGGGGGAGGGGAGGTGAGTCCACGGGGTGGTCAAGGGGAGGGTCTCAGGGTTGGGGGGAGGGGAGGTGAGTCCACGCGGGGGTCAAGGGGAGGGTCTCAGGGTTGGGGGGAGGGGAGGTGAGTCCACGCGGGGGTCAAGGGGAGGGTCTCAGGGTGGGGGGAGGGGAGGTGAGTGCACGCGGGGGTCAAGGGGAGGGTCTCAGGGTTGGGGGGAGGGGAGGTGAGTCCCCGGGTGGTCAAGGGGAGGGTCTCAGGGTGGAGGGAGGGGAGGTGAGTCCCCGGGGGGGGTCAAGGGGAGGGTCTCAGGGTTGGGGGGAGGGGAGGTGAGTCCCCGGGGGGGGTCAAGGGGAGGGTCTCAGGGTGGAGGGAGGGGAGGTGAGTCCACGCGGGGGTCAAGGGGAGGGTCTCAGGGTGGAGGGAGGGGAGGTGAGTCCCCGGGGGGGGTCAAGGGGAGGGTCTCAGGGTGGAGGGAGGGGAGGTGAGTCCCCGGGGGGGGTCAAGGGGAGGGTCTCAGGGTGGAGGGAGGGGAGGTGAGTCCCCGGGGGGGGTCAAGGGGAGGGTCTCAGGGTTGGGGGGAGGGGAGGTGAGTCCCCGGCTGGTCAAGGGGTGGGTCTCAGGGTGGGGGGAGGGGAGGTGAGTCCCCGGGTGGTCAAGGGGAGGGTCTCAGGGTGGAGGGAGGGGAGGTGAGTCCCCGGGTGGTCAAGGGGAGGGTCTCAGGGTGGAGGGAGGGGAGGTGAGTCCCCGGGTGGTCAAGGGAGGGTCTCAGGGTGGGGGGAGGGGAGGTGAGTCCCCGGGTGGTCAAGGGGAGGGTCTCAGGGTGGAGGGAGGGGAGGTGAGTCCCCATGAGTTTGAGGGGTTGATCTCGGTTTGGGGGGGAGGGGAGGTGAGGCCCCAGGGGGCTAGGTAGGAGGGTGGGGGCAGTGGGGTTGGTGTGGGGTTTGCCTTACCCAGTCGCTCACCCTCTACCTGCATCGGAGACCCTCCACTGGCCGACCTCTCCTGTGGAGCGTTGGCGCTGACCACCACTGGCACCGCCTCCCAAGGCTGATTGGCCACATCGCCACCCACCCTGCGGCCAGAGCGGGGGAGGGGATGGAGGGCCTGGGGTGGGGGGGGGGGGGGGGTGGCGGTGGGGGGGTTAGCTGGTAGAGGACACCCCGCGTTGCTCAGAATGCAGTGACCCGTCACTAAACCTGGCACAGCCGCGGGGCCGGGGGCACCCAGAGGTGCTCGTGTGCGCGGTGAGGGGGTGCTGGGGAGGGTGCGCTGGACTTCGAATGTGGGGCCCAGGGCGCGATGGAGCGGTGAGGCGGCTTCCAGCTGGTCGCAGTTCGGGGTCCATAACCGGGGCCGGAAACCCACCATCGCGGCCGGCGGAGAGCAACACCCTCTTACCCGCCCCCTCCCACACTCGGTTCGTCCCACAGCACCGGGTAGGATCCCCCGATTGGACAACACTCGGCTGAACAATCCTCAGGACTAGGCTGTAAACCAATCGAAGATTGTCACTGGGCCTGGCCGTGTGGCTCACTTATACTTGCTACAAACCACAGATATATTAATACACGGGACCCTCTCTTTTGTGGACAGAAAGGACACGTACACATATTGCGCCTTTCACAGCTAAACAAAACAGGTGACAGCCATTCCCTGGTCCATTCCTCAGGGCAATGACTTGTCCAATCAGAGCCAACCTGCCCAGCTCGACTCTAAACAAAGCTGGGGCAGTTAACTGTCAGTTGTCAGTTAACTGGTGCATTCCCCATGGCGACGCCTCTACCCAGCCAGAGTCCACTTGCCAAGCAATCAGCACTCTCTTCCCAAGCGGTGTAAATTGTTGCTGCCTCCACAAGTTGGCAACTGCCCTGATGAGTGCAAGACAAAAGGCTTCTGTTTCTGGAGGTAAGCTAAGAACTGATATTCATTGCACACCCACCGCCCCCTCCCCCCCACCACCGCAACTCCCTCGACTGAACCTCCTCCACCCCTGTTTCCTCTAAGGACTCCATCCCATTCTCCCCAGTCACTCCATCCCCAGCATGTCTCTATCTCCCACAACGGCACCTCAGACATGCCTTCCTCTCTTCTCAGCCGAGGTTTCGCCACCCACCCACCCCCCCCCACACACCCCGGCCCACTGTGGTTGACCGGACTCTCAACCCTGTCCGACCCATTTCCAGCGCCTCTCCCCTCACCTCTTCCCCCACCCCCCGCACTCCCAGAACCCATGGCAGGGTCCCCCACCCCCTCCTTGTCCTCACTTTTCTCCCCCACCAGCCTCCAAAGGATCACCCTCCACCATTTCCGCCAACTCCAGCATGATGGGCACCACCAAGCACATCTTCCCTTCATCCCCCACCGACTCACCACCCCCCCCCCAACCCTCCCCTCCGATGGCATTCTACAGGGATCGTTCCCTCCGGGACACTTTGGTCCACTCCTCAGTTGCTCCTCACACCCCCCCTTCCCTCCCCTACGGCACCTTTCCGTGCAAGCGCAGGAGATGCGACGCCTGTCCCTTCCCCTCCTCCCCGTCCAAGGTGCTCACCCTTTACCGAAAACCCGAAAGGCCCAACCTCTCGATCCCTCCCAGAGAAGCAGCGATTAACCTGGTCCTTTGAAAAATTCAGTCAACAGTATTCACTGCTCAGGATGTGACCTCCTCGAGGTGGGGGGGGGGAACCAAATGCAGACTGATGACCACGAGGTCCCCGATTGACTGTCACTTCAACCCTCCCGCTCTGACCTCTCTGTCCTTGGTCTGCTCCAGTGCCCAGTGCGAGCTGGGGGAACAGCCCCTAATTCTCTGGGGCTCGACATTGAGCTCAACAACTTTAGCTCAGGATCTCTGCCTCCATCCTGTGCTGTATGTTTTGCTGGGTTGGCCTTTGTCTCGTTTCTTCCTTTGATTTTTGATATAAAAATTCATTTACAGGAGGTGGGCATCGCTGGCTGGGCCAGCATTTATTACCTATCCCTAATTGTTCAGAGGACAAGAGCCAACCATATGTCTGTGGTTCTGGAGTCACATGTAGTCCAGACCAGGTAAGGAGGGCAGATTCCCTTCCCTAAAGGAGATGAATGAACCAGATGGGGTTTTTTTACACCAATCGACAACGGTTTCCATGGTCACCATCAGACTTATAATCCCAGATTTTTATTGAACTCAAATTCCACCTTCTGCCTTGGCGGGAATCGAACCCCGGTCCCCAGAGCGTTGCCCTGCGTCTCTGGGAGTCCACTGCCTCCCCCACCCCACTCCCCTCACAGAAAACGGGTCCTCTTTAAGGGCTAAGAACATTCCGGAAGAATTTTGTGTTTGTTTTTTTTCTAAAAGACGCTGTCCCTTAAAGGCTTAACACAAGGGCTCTGGTTCCTGGAAAAGACAGCATTTTACAGGAAAAGGTAATTAAGCAGTTTTAAAGGGGCGGGTAACCTCTTGACCCCGGCGGACTGTTTACATAAAGCATCACATGGTGGTTTGTGGCTTTGACAAAAAAAAAACATGCCTGGAGAATTGTGTTCAAAATCTGGGAAGCTGGTTTTACTCTGGGGAGAAAAGGAGAAGGACCAACTGCTTGAGTAGAGAAGACAGCAGCAAGTGTGTGTGAGTGAGTAGATGTGTGTGTCTGTGGGTGTGAGTGTGTGTGTGAGTGCATATGTGTGTGTGTGTGTGTGTGACTGTGAGTGTGTGAGTGTATTTGAATGTGTGTGTGTGTGAATGTGTCTGTTTGTGAGATTGTGTGCATGTGTTGTGTGTGTGATTGATTGCATGTGAGTTTGTGATTGTGTGTGTGTGTGTGACTGTGATTGTGTGTGAGAGAGTGAGAGGATGTATGTGTGTGTGTGAGAGAGTGAGAGGATGTGTGTGTGAGAGAGGGAGAGTGCATGGATGTGTGTGCCTGTGTGGGAGAGAGAGGACGTGTGTTTGTGTGTGTTTGAGAGAGAGTGAGAGGGTGTGTGTTTGTGTGTGAGAGAGTGAGAGGGTGTGTGTGTGAGAGAGAGAATATGTGTGCATTTGTGAGAGAGAGACACTGAGAGGGGTGTGTGTGAGAGAGAGGTGTGTATTGTGTATGTGTGTACGTGAAAGAAAGGATGTGTTTGTGCGAGTGTGTGACTGTGATTGTGTGTGGGTGAATGTGTGTGTGCATGTGTTCATCTGTGTAAATGTGTGTGTATGTCAATCTGAGAGTGTGTGTTAGTATATTTATGCATGTGAGAGTGTGAGTGAGTGTGTGAGTTTGAGTGTGTGTGAATAGGTGTATGTGTGAGTGTGAAAGTTATGAGTCAATGTGTGTGTGTGATTTATTGATGGGACTGTGTATGATTGTGTGTGTGAGTGTGAACATGTGAGCGTGAACAAGTGTGTGTGAGTGTTTGTCAGTGTGTGTGAGCTTGTGTATGTTTGAGTGTGTGTGTGTGTGTGTGTGTGTGAATGAGTAATTGTCAATGTGTGTTTGAGTGAGTGAATGTGTGTGTGTGAGAGTGAATGTGCAATTATGAGTGAGTGTGTGTGTGTGTGTAATTGAGTGTGTTGGGTGATTCAGTGTGTAACTGGAGGGCTGTGTGTGTGAGTTTGAACGTGTGTAATTGTGTGTGTGTGTGAAATTGTCAGTGTGTGTTTGAGTGAATGTGTGTTTAATTGTGCGTGAAAGTGAATTGCAATGATGATTGTGTGTGTGTAATTGTGAGTACTAGTGAGTCAGTGCGTAATTGTGAGTGTGTGTAAAAGTGTGTGTGTGTGTGTGTGGTGTGGAGGCTGGGGCCTCCTGCTTGCTAGCCCAGTCACATTTCTAGTGTGCCATCCTCGCCCCTTGTGTTCACATTTGCATGTGCTTTACCATTTGTTGTGTGTGTGTGTGGTCGTCAATATGTGAGTGCTTGTGGGTTTGAGAGTATATTGTGTGAGTGAATGGGCATGAGCATGAGTATGTGTGTGAGTGTCTGTACATCATTGTTTGCCTGAGTGTGATTGTGTATGAATGTATGAGAATGCATGTGTATGTGTGTGTGTGTGTGTGTGTGAGTATATGTGTGCGTGTGAATACCTGTGTTTGTATCTGTGTGAATGTGGGTCTGTGTCTATATGTCACTATGTGTGCGAGTGTGTGTGTATGTATGTGCTTGTGGGTTTGAGTGTATACGTCCGTGAGTGAATGGGTGTGAGCATTACTATGTGCTTGAGTGTATGTGTGTGGGTCTGTATGTCACTTTGTGTGAATGTGTTTGAATGTGTCAGAATGCGCATGAATGGGTGTATGTGAGTATGATTTTTTGTTCATGAGCACGAGTGTGTGAGTGTAAGAGTGTGTGAGAGTGTATGTGTGAGTGTGACTGTGTTTGACTACGTGTGTTTGTGAGTGTGATTGAATGGTCGTATGTGTGTGAGTGTTGTGTGATTATGTGTGTGTGTGTTGGTCTGTGTCTGTCACTATGTGTGTGTGTGTCATTGGGTATGTGTGTGTGAGTTGGTATGTGTGTGACTGAATGTTTGTGTGAGTATGTGTGTGCGTGTGAATGTATGTATGTGTGTGAGTCTGTCTGTATGTCACTGTGTGCGAGTGTGTGTGTGGGTGTGTATGTGCCTGTGTACAATTGTGAGTGTGCATAAGAGTGAGAGTGAAACTGTGATTGTGGGCTTTTGTAAATATGTGTGCATTTCTGAATTTGTGTGTGTTTGTGGGTTTGAGAATGTGTCTGGTGAGTGAATGGGTGTGTGTGTGCGTGTGAATGGACGTGAGTGTATGTATGTGTGTGTTTGTGGGTTTGAGAATGTGTCTGGTGAGTGAATGGGTGTGTGTGTGCGTGTGAATGGACGTGAGTGTATGTATGTGTGTGTCTGTGACTGTATGTCACCATGTGTGTGCGAGTGTGTGTGTGGGCGTGTATGTGTTTGTGTGTGTAAGTGTGAGTGATAAGGGTGAGAGTGAAACTGTGGGCATTTGTAAATATATGTGTATTTCTGAATATGTGTGTGTTTGAGAATGTGTCGGTGAGTGAATGGGTGTGAACCTGAGTATGTGCTTGTGGGTCTGTATCAGTAGGTCAGTGTGTGTGTATGTGTGTGAGCATGCGGATATGTGAAAATGTATATATGTGTCAGTGAATGGGTATGTTTGTGTGTGTGAGCCTGTGTGAGAGTGTGAGTGCATGTATGTGTGTGAGTGTGTGATTATGTTCATGTGTTTACCAATAAGTTTGTACTTGTATGCGTGTATGTGTGCTTGTGAGTGTGAGATTTTGGGTGTGTGCCTGAATGAGTGTGAGCGTGTGTGTTTGTGTGTGTGTCAGTATGTCACTGTGTGTGTGATTATGTGTGAGCAGGTGAGTATCAATGTGCATGTGTGATTATATGCGAGTTTGTCTGTGTGTTTGTGAGTGTGCCTATGAATGTGTGTGAGAGAGTGGGTGAGTATTTGTGCATATATGTGTGTGTGGGCCTGTGTCTGTATGTCACAATGTCTGTGTTAATGCATCTATCAGTGTATCTGTGTCTGTGCATGTGTGTGTGTATTTGTATGAATGTCTGTGTGCCTGTATAAGTGTATGGGTGTGTGTGTGTGAGTACTTGCGTGACTGTTTGTATGTGACTGTGCACGTGTATGACAGTGAATGTGTGATAATGTGTGTATGAGAATGAGTGTATGAGTGTGTTTTGTTTTAATTCACCCATAGGATGTGGGCTTCTCCGGCTAGGCCGGCATTTATTGCCCATCCCTAGTTGCCCCTTGTTTGGAGGGCATTTGAGAGTCAACCACATATTGTTGCAGGTCTGGAGTCACATGGGGGCCAGGCCAGGTAAGGACAGCAGATTTCAGTATTTTTTACAACAATCGACAAAGGTTTCATGGTCACCATTAGACTTTTAATTCCAGATTTTTATTGAATTCAAATTCCACCATCTGCTGTGGTCTGTGTGTGTGTGTGTGTGACAGTGTGTGTATGAGTGTGAGGGTATGAGTGTGTGTGTGTGTGTGAGACATTGTGTGTATGAGTGTGAGGGTTTGAGTGTGTGTGTGAGAGAGTGTGTGTATGAGTGTGAGGGTATGAGTGTGTGTGTGTGTGTGACAGTGTGTGTATGAGTGTGAGGGTATGAGTGTGTGTGTGTGTGAGACAGTGTGTGTATGAGTGTGAGGGTATGAGTGTGTGTGTGTGTGAGACAGTGTGTGTATGAGTGTGAGGGTATGAGTGTGTGTGTGTGTGTGAGACATTGTGTGTATGAGTGTGAGGGTTTGAGTGTGTGTGTGAGAGAGTGTGTGTATGAGTGTGAGGGTATGAGTGTGTGTGTGTGTGTGACAGTGTGTGTATGAGTGTGAGGGTATGAGTGTGTGTGTGTGTGAGACAGTGTGTGTATGAGTGTGAGGGTATGAGTGTGTGTGTGTGTGAGACAGTGTGTGTATGAGTGTGAGGGTATGAGTGTGTGTGTGTGTGAGACAGTGTGTGTATGAGTGTGAGGGTATGAGTGTGTGTGTGTGTGTGACAGTGTGTGTATGAGTGTGAGGGTATGAGTGTGTGTGTGTGTGAGACAGTGTGTGTATGAGTGTGAGGGTATGAGTGTGTGTGTGTGTGTGAGACATTGTGTGTATGAGTGTGAGGGTTTGAGTGTGTGTGTGAGAGAGTGTGTGTATGAGTGTGAGGGTTTGAGTGTGTGTGTGACAGTGTGTGTATGAGTGTGAGGCTTTGAGTGTGTGTGTGACAGTGTGTGTATGAGTGTGAGGGTATGATTGTGTGTGTGTGTGACAGTGTGGGTATGAGTGTGAGGGTATGAGTGTGTGTGTGTGTGAGACAGTGTGTGTATGAGTGTGAGGGTATGAGTGTGTGTGTGTGAGACAGTGTGTGTATGAGTGTGAGGGTTTGAGTGTGTGTGTGAGACAGTGTGTGTATGAGTGTGAGGGTTTGAGTGTGTGTGTGTGTGAGACAGTGTGTGTATGAGTGTGAGGGTTTGAGTGTGTGTGTGAGACAGTGTGTGTATGAGTGTGAGTGTTTGAGTGTGTGTGTGACAGTGTGTGTATGAGTGTGAGGGTTTGAGTGTGTGTGTGACAGTGTGTGAATGAGTGTGAGGGTATGAGTGTGTGTGTGACAGTGTGTGTATGAGTGTGAGGGTATGAGTGTGTGTGTGTGTGACGGTGTGTGTGCATGTTTATATGTGTGACTCTGTGTGTGTGTGTGTGCATATGACTGTGTGCATGTATGCATGCATGTGTGTGAATGTGTGTGTGTGTGTGACTGTGTATGTGCATGCGTGACAGTATGTGCGTGTATATGGCAGTGTGCACGTGTGTGTTTGTGTGTGTGTGAGACAGTGTGTGTATGAGTGTGGTTGTGTGTGCGTATGTGACAGTGTGTGTATAAGTGTGTGTGTGACAGTGTGCAGATGTGTGTGACAGTGTGTGTATAAATGTCTGTGTGTGTGACAGTGTGTGTACAAGCATGTGTGTGTTACAGTCTATCACTGTCTGTACAACCAGTCCTGGTTGAGTAGCCCACACGAGTGTACCTCTCTCTGATCCAAACCTGCCGCTCACGTGTGAATTGTGGCCCACACCAAAGACTCATGCCCGTCTACATCACAATTTTCATTTTATTTCACACTGCAACAGAAAACTTAATCGACATTGAATAAAACTCCGATTCGCGCTCCAGAGATCTGCCATGATCCTGGGATGTTCCTGTGTATGTCTGTGTGTGTGTGTCTGTGCGTGCGTTTTTTGTGTGTGTGTGTGCATGCGTTTTGTGTGTGTGTGTGTGTGCGTTGTGTGTGTGTGTGTGTGTGTATGTGTGTGCGTTTTGTGTGTGTGTGTGTGCGTTGTGTGTGTGTGTGTGTGTGCATGCGTTTTGTGTGTGTGTGTGTGCGTTGTGTGTGTGTGTGTGTCTGTGCATGCGTTTTGTGTGTGTGTGTGCGTTTTGTGTGTGTGTGCATTTTGTGTGTGTGTGTGTTTTGTGTGTGTGTTTTGTATGTGTGTTTTGTGTCTGTGTGTGTGTGTACGTTTTGTGTGTGTGTGTGTGTGTGTGTGTTTTGTGTGTGTGTTTTGTGTGTCTGAGTGTGTTTTGTGTGTGTGTGTGTGTGCTTTGGGCGTGTGAGTGTGAGTGTTTGTGGATGGAGGTCAGCGCCACACCCATGGCAGGGTCCGGGAGCGGGAGGGTAAATCCTGTCTCCATCCAGAGCCGGCTCTTGGGGCTGCATCCACCATTGTTCCATCGCACAGAGTCTCTTTCTCTCGCTGATGCATCGGCCTCTTCCCGAGGGAGGGGGTGGGGCCCTCGCTGGCCCGGCAAACGTCTGATCTCGCTGGGAGGGATGGCTAGGACCAGGAGGGCTGGAGGGCGTTGCGGGGGAGGGGAGGAGGAAGGAAGGAGGGGGGGTGGGTGTTGGAGAAGCTCGGGCGATCGCAGCCCCACCTCCGCCCCACTCCACCCCCCCCACCCACGGGCCCCAAACCCGTGGTGACCCCACCCACTCCACCCACCCCACCCCACCCCACCCCACCCCCCCCCCCTCTGAAGCTCACTGGCCGGTTCCGCCGCCGCCGCTGGCCGTCCAGGTGGCCGGGTGGGTGAGCTCCCCCTGGTCGCACAGCTCCCCGAGGGCCGCCCCCTCCAGCCCCTGCCAGCCCCCCTGGAGGCACAGCTCGAAGCCCAGGGGGGCCGGCGCCAGCCCGAAGCCCCCGATGTCGAAGCAGGCCAGACGCCCCCGGCAGAGGGGGCAGCGGTGGGGCTCCTGATCGCCGCCGCCGCCGCTGCCCCCCCCACCACCACCACCTCCGGCGGCGGCTGGCCCACCCCCTCCCCCCACCCCGGCGCCGGCGGGGGGGGCCACGAAGAGCTGCTTGCAGAGGGCGCACTCCAGCGCCCGCTCGCCCTCGTGCTCGGGCTGGTGGGCCAGCAGCTCCGGCCAGGAGGCGAAGCCCCGCTTGCACATGCCGCACTCGAAGAGCGGGCGGGGGGAGGGGGAGGGGGAGGGGGAGGGGGCCGGGGGGAGGGGGGAGGGGAGGGCGAGGGGGAGGGGGAGGCGGCCCCCCCCGCCACCTCCTCCGCCCCCACCGCCGCCCTCGGGGGCGCCGGCGAGTCCGCCGGACCCCCCGGCCGCCTCCGGCGCGAGGCCGCCGGCGGGCGACCGGCCGTGGACGTTGCGGTGCTTGCTGAGCCCGCCCGAGGTGTGGAAGCGGCGCTGGCACACCCCGCACTCGAAGGCCGGCTCCCCGGCGTGCTGGCGCTCGTGGGCCCGCAATCGGGCGGCGCTGGGGCAGCGCTGGGGGCACAGGCGGCACTGGTAGGAGGCGGCCGGGTCCCGGGGGACGTGGGTCAGCCGGTGCTTGGCCAGGACGCTGGCCGTGTAGAAGCCCTTGGGGCACAGCTGGCACCGGAAGGGCTTCTCCCCCGAGTGGGTGCGCCCGTGGACCCCCAGCTCGCTGGAGGTGTAGTAGCGCTTGGGGCACAGCTGGCAGGCGAAGGGCTTGATGCCGGTGTGGGTGCGCTGGTGCTTGGCCAGGTCGCTGGAGCGGTAGAAGGCTTTGGGGCAAGTGGCGCAGTGGAAGGGGCGCTCGCCGGTGTGGGTCCGGCCGTGGATGCGCAGCTCGCTGGAGGTGTAGAAGCGCTTGTCGCACACCGGGCAGCCGTGGGGTCGCTCGCCGGTGTGGAAGCGGCCATGGATCTTCAGCTCGCTGCCCGTGTAGAAGCGCTTGTCGCAGACCGGGCAGCCGTGGGGCTTCTCGCCGGTGTGGGTGCGCTGGTGCTTGACCAGGTCGCCCGAGCGGTAGAAGGCCCGGCCGCAGGTGGCACAGCGGAAGGGCCTGACCCCGCTGTGGGTCTGCTGGTGGCGCCGCAGGTCGCCGGAGGTGTAGAAGCTCTTGCCGCACTGCGGGCAGGCGAAGGGGCGCTCGCCGCTGTGGAAGCGCCGGTGCCGGGTCAGGTTGCTGGACGAGTGGAAGCGCTTGGCGCAGAGTGGGCACTGGAAGGGCTTCTCCCCCGTGTGGATGCGCTGGTGCTCCAGCAGGTGGCCCAGCCGTCCGAAACGCTTGCCGCAGGACGGGCAGGCGTGCGGCCGCTCGCCCGTGTGCCACTGCTGGTGCACCCGCAGCTCGCTGGAGGTGTAGAAGCGCTTGGGGCACAGCTGGCAGGGGAAGGGGCGCCGGCCGGTGTGGAAGCGCTGGTGGGCGCTCAGCTCCGGGTAGCTGGGGTAGCAGCGGCCGCAGACGGCGCACTCGAAGGGCCGGTGGGTGGCGTGGCGCGGCCGGTGCAGCGCCAGGTGGCTGAGGGTGGCGAAGGTCTTGCCGCAGGCGAAGCACTCGAAGGGCCGCTCGCCCGTGTGGGTGCGCAGGTGGCGCTGGAGGTGGGAGGGGCAGGCGAAGCCCTTGCCGCACTCGGGGCAGGGGAAGCGGTTGGGGCGGGGCTGCCGGGGTGGAGGGCAGGGGGCCGGGGAGGCCGGGGGCGCCGGCTCCGGGGGCTCCCGGGAGGGGGCGCCTGACCCCTGGACTCCGCCCGCCCCCGCCTCCTCGGCTTCGGGGGTCCCCGGGGGCTGGCGCAGGACCTCCCCCCCTCCCCCTTCCCCTTCCACCTCCTCCTCCTCCTCCTCCTCCTCGATCTTGGGGCTCCTCAAGGGCGTTAGGAAGTCTCCCTCCTCCTCCTCCTCCTCCTCCTCGCCCCCCTCCTCCTCCTCCTCCTCAGCCTTGGGGGTCTCGCGGAGAGTTCCTGGGGTCCCTCGGAGGCCCCACTCGTCCACACCCTCGGGTACCTCAGGGGCAGAAGGGTCAGCTCCAACTGTCTTCTCCTCCTCCTCCTCCTCCTCCTCCTCCTCCTCCTCCTCCTCCTCGATTTCGGGGGTCTCTGGCAGAGGGAGGGGCGGGCTGATGGGCGGCGATGAGGGTCCCAGTGGTGGCATAGCTGCTGAGAGAGAGAGAGAGTGAGAGAGAGTGAGAGGGAGGGAGAGAGAGGGAGAGAGAGAGG
>NW_024470584.1:1688154-1733154 GCF_017639515.1 Carcharodon carcharias
CCCCCTCACCTCGCCTCCTTTCTCCTCCCCTCACCTCCCCTCGCCTCCCCTTTCCTCCCCTCGGTCACTCCACTCACCTCCCCTCGCATCCCCTCACCTTGCCTCCCCCTCCTCCCCTATCCTCACCTCCCCACTCCTCCACTCGTCTCGCCTCCCATCTCCCCCGCTCGCCTCGCCTCCCATCTTGTCCCCTCGCCTCCCCTCTCCTCCCCTCACCTTGCCTCCCCTCATCTCACCTCACCTCGCCTCCTCTCTCCTCGCCTCACCTCCCCTCTGCTCCTCTCGCCTCACCTCAACTCTCCTCGCCTCGCCTCCCCTCTCTTCTTCTTGCCTCATCTCCCCTCTCCTCCCCTCACCTCCCCGCTCTTCCCCTCGCCTCACCATCCCTCGCCTCGCCTCCACTCTCCTCCACTCACCTCGCCTCTCCTCCCCTTGCCTCCCCCACCTCCCCTCGCTTCGCCTCCCCTCTCCTCCCCTCACCTCACCTCCCCTCTCCTCCCTTCGCCTCGCTGCCCCTCGCCTCACCTTGCCTCCCCTCACCTCACCTCACCTCCCCTCTCCTCCCCTCACCTTGCCTCCCCTCACCTCACCTCACCTTGCCACCCCCTCCCCTCGCCTCGCCTCTCCTCACCTCCCCTCACATTGCCTCCCCTCTCCTCCACTCATCTCGCCTCCCATCACCTCCCCTCCCCTTTCTTCGGCTCCCCTTTCCTCCTCTCACCTCGCCTCCACTCACCTCGCATCACCTCACCTCCCCTCGCCTCACCTCGCCTCCCCTCTCCTCCCCTCACCTTGCCTCCCCTTGCTTCGCCTCACCTCACTGCCCCTCTCCTCGTCTCGCCTCCCCTCTCCTCTCCTTGCCTTGCCTCCCCTCTCCTCCCCTCACCTCGCCTCACCTCCCCTCTCCTCCCCTTGCCTCGCCTCACCTCTCCTCCCCTCACCTTGCCTCCCCTCTCCTCCCCTCGCCTCCACTCTCCTCCCTTCGCCTCGCTGCCCCTTGCCTCAACTTGCCTCCCCTCACCTCGCCTCTCCTCCCCTCACCTCGCCTCGCCTCCCCACCTCCCCTCGCCTTGTCTCCCCTCTTCTCCCCTCACCTCGCCTCACCTCCCCTCTCCTCCCCTTGCCTTGCCTCACCTCTCCTCCCCTCGCCTTGCCTCCCCTCTCCTCCCCTTGCCTCGCCTCCCCTCTCCTCCCTTCGCCTCGCTGCCCCTCGCCTCAACTTGCCTCCCCTCACCTCTCCTCTCCTCCCCTCAGCTCGCCTCGCCTCCCCACCTCCCCTTGCCTTGCATCCACTCTCCTCTCCTCGCTTTGCCTCCCCTCACCTCCCCTCTCCTCACCTCCCCTCACCTCCCCTTGCCTCCCTTCACCTCACCTCACCTCACCTCCCCTCACCTCCCCTCCCCTCACCTCACCTCCCCTCTCCTCGCCTCGCCTCCCCTAGCCTCTCCTCACCTCACCTCCCCTCTCCTCCCCTCGCCTCACCTCCCCTCTCCTCCCTTCACCTTGCTGCCCCTCACCTCACCTCGCCTCCCCTCACCTCACCTCGCCTCCCCTCTCCTCCCCTCACCTTGCCTCCCCTCACCTCACCTCACCTTGCCGCCCCCTCACTTCACCTCCCCTCACCTCCCCTTGACCTCGCCTCCCCTCTCCTCCACTCATCTCACCTTCCCTCACCTCGCCTCACCTCACCTCACCTCCCGTCTCCTCAACTCACATCTCCTCTCCTCCCCTCGTTTCACCTCACCTCCCCTCACCTCGCCTCCCCTCACCTCTCCTCCCCTCACCTCCACTCTCCTCCGCACACCTCGTCTCCCCGCACCTCCACTCCCCTCGCCTCCCCTCACCTCCCCCACCTCACTTCGCCTCCCATATTCTCGCCTCGCCTCCCCTCTCCTCGCCTCCCCTAGCCTCTCCTCACCTCACCTCCCCTCTCCTCCCCTCGCCTCACCTCCCCTCTCCTCCCTTCACCTTGCTGCCCCTCACCTCACCTCGCCTCCCCTCACCTCACCTCGCCTCCCCTCTCCTCCCCTCACCTTGCCTCCCCTCACCTCACCTCACCTTGCCGCCCCTCACTTCACCTCCCCTCACCTCCCCTTGACCTCGCCTCCCCTCTCCTCCACTCATCTCACCTTCCCTCACCTCGCCTCACCTCACCTCACCTCCCGTCTCCTCAACTCACATCTCCTCTCCTCCCCTCGTTTCACCTCACCTCCCCTCACCTCGCCTCCCCTCACCTCTCCTCCCCTCACCTCCACTCTCCTCCGCACACCTCGTCTCCCCGCACCTCCACTCCCCTCGCCTCCCCTCACCTCCCCCACCTCACTTCGCCTCCCATATTCTCGCCTCGCCTCCCCTCTCCTCACATCACCTCCCCTCTCCTCCACTCACCTCGCCTCTCCTCCACTCGCCTCGCTTCCCCCACCTCCCCTCGCCTCGCCTACCCTCTCCTCCCTTCGCCTCACCTCCCCTCTCCTCCCTTCGCCTCGCTGCCCCTCGCCTCACCTCACCTCCCCTCTCCTCGCCTCACCTCACCTCTCCTCCCCTCACCTTGCCTCCCCTTGCCTCACCTCACCTCCCCTCTCCTCACCTCCCCTCTGCTCCCCTCACCTCCCCTCTCCTCCCCTCACCTCACCTCACCTCGCCTCACCTCGCCTCCCCACTCCTCAACTCACCTCCCCTCTCCTCCCTTCACTTCACCTCACCTTCCCTCACCTCGTCTCCCCACACCTCCCCTCCCCTCGCCTCCCCTCACCTCCCCTCACCTCACCTCGCCTCCCCTATCCTCAGCTCACCTCCCCTCACCTCGCCTCACCTCCCCTCCCCTTGCCTCACCTCTCCTCCTTGCCTCAACTCGCCTCACCTCACCTCACCTCTCCTCCCCTCACCTTGCCTCCCCTTGCCTCACCTCACTTGCCGCCCCTCCCCTCGCCTCACCTCCCCTCACCTCGCCTCCCCTCTCCTCCACTCATCTCACTTCCCCTCACCTCCCCTCCCCTTGCTTCACCTCCCCTCTCCTCCCCTCACCTCACCTCCCCTCACCTCGCCTCACCTCGCCTCCCCACTCCTCAACTCACCTCCCCTCTCTTCCCTTCACTTCACCTCACCTCCCCTCACCTTGTCTCCCCGCACCTCCCCTCCCCTTGCCTCCCCTCACCTCCCCTCACCTCACCTCGCCTCCCCTATCCTCAGCTCACCTCCCCTCCCCTCGCCTCACCTCCCCTCCTCGCCTCAACTCACCTCACCTCCCCTCACCTCACCTCCCCTCTCCTCACATCGCCTCCCCTCTCCTCCACTCACCTCACCTCTCTTCCCCTCGCCTCACCTCCCCACCTCCCCTCGCCTCACCTTGCTTCACCTCCCCTCTCCTCCCCTCAACTTGCCTCCCCTCGCCTCCCCTCACCTTGCCGCCCCTCTCCTCGCCTCACCTCCCCGCTCCTCCCCTCACCTCACCTTGACTCTCCTCACCTCGCATCACCTCGCCTCCACTCTCCTCCCCTCACCTCACTTCCCCTTGCCTCACCTCCCCTCCCTTCGCCTCGCCTCGCCTCTCCTCCCCTCGCCTCCCCTCTCCTCGCCTCCCCTCTCTTCCCCTCACCTCACCTCCCCTTGCCTCACCTCCCTCCCTTCGCCTCGCCTCACCTCCCCTCCCCTCACCTCGCATCCTCTCCTTGCCTCGCCCCCAACCTCTCTTTGCCTCGCCTCTCCTCTCCTCCCCTTGCCTCGCCTCTCCTCCCCTCATGTCCCCTCACCTCCCCTCGCCTCGCCTCCCCTCACCTCCCCTCACCTCTCCTCCCCTCACCTCGCCTCCCCTCACAGTGCCTCCCCTCACCTCCCTTCACCTCACCTCCACTCTCCTCCCATCGCCTCGCCTCCCCTCAACTCCCCTCGCCTCACCTCCCCTCACCTCCCCTCGCCTTCCCTCACCTCCCCTTGCCTCACCTCACCTCCCCTCTCCTTGCCTTGACTCCCCTCGTCTCGCCTCACCTCCCCTCCCCTCACCTCGCCTCCCCCTCTCCCCTCACCTCGACTCCCCTCTCCTCACCTCGCCTCCCCTCTCCTTGCCTCACCTGCTCTCTCCTCCCCTCGCCTCACCTCACCTCGCCTCACCTCGCCTCGCCTCCCATCTCCTCCCCTCGCCTACCCTCACCTCACCTCGCCTCCCCTCTCCTCCCCTCGCCTCCCCTCATCTCACCTCCCCTCGCCTCGCCACCCCTCTTCTCCCCTTGTCTCACCTCCCCTCTCCTCCCCTCACCTCCCCTCTCCTCCACTCGTCTCGCCACACCCTCCTCATCTCACCTTGCCTCCGCTCGTCTCGCCTCACGTTGCCTCGCCTCCCCTCGCCTCGCCTCCCCTCACTTCGCCTCCCCTCGCCTCCCTTCTCCTCCATTCACCTCACCTCCCCTCCCCTCCCCTCGCCTCACCTCCCCTCTCCTCCACTCATCTCGCCTCCCCACGCCTCGCCTCCCCTCTCATCTCCTCCCCTCATCTCGCCTCCCCTCTCCTCCCCTCACCTTGCCACCCCTCTCCTCCCCATCTCACCTCCCCACTCCTCCCCTCGCCTCCCCTCTCTCCCATTGCCTCACCTCACTCTTCACATCTCCTCCCCTCTCCTCCCCTTGCCTCGCCTCTCCTCTCCTCCACTCACCTCACCACCCCCTCGCCTCGCCTCCCCTCTCCTCTCCTCCCCACGCCTCCCCTCATCTCACCTCCCCTCTCCTCCCCTCGCCTCGCCAACCCTCTCCTCCTCGCGTCTCACCTCCCCTCTCCTCCCCTCACCTCGACTCGCCTCTCCTCCCCCACCTCACCTCCCCTCTCCTCCCCTCACCTCCACTCTCCTCCCCTCACCTCACCTCCCCCTCTCCTCCACTCACCTCACCACCCCCTCTCCTCCCCTCACCTCACCTCACCTCACCTCTCCTCTCCTCGCCTCGCCACCCCTCTCCTCCCCTCACTTCGCCTCACATCCCCTCACCTTGCCTCGCCACCCCCTCTCCTCCCCTCACTTCACCTCACATCCCCTCACCTTGCCTCACCTCCCCTCGCCTCCACTTCCTCCCCTTGCCACACTCCCCTCACCTCCCCTTGCCTCACCTCCCCTCTCCTCACCTCTCCTCCCCTCACCTCGACTCCCCTCTCCTCCCCTCACCTCACCACCCCTCTCCTCCCCTCACCTCACCTCACCTCACCTCACCTCCCCTCTCCTCGCCTCGCCACCCCTCTCCTCCCCTCACTTCACCTCACATCTCCTCACCTTGCCTCACCTCCCCTCGCCTCCACTTCCTCCCCTTGCCTCATCTCCCCTCACCTCCCCTTGCCTCACCTCCCCTCCTCGCCTCAACTCACCTCACCTCCCCTCACCTCACCTCCCCTCTCCTCACATCGCCTCCCCTCTCCTCCACTCACCTCACCTCTCTTCCCCTCGCCTCACCTCCCCACCTCCCCTCGCCTCACCTTGCTTCACCTCCCCTCTCCTCCCCTCAACTTGCCTCCCCTCGCCTCCCCTCACCTTGCCGCCCCTCTCCTCGCCTCACCTCCCCGCTCCTCCCCTCACCTCACCTTGACTCTCCTCACCTCGCATCACCTCGCCTCCACTCTCCTCCCCTCACCTCACTTCCCCTTGCCTCACCTCCCCTCCCTTCGCCTCGCCTCGCCTCTCCTCCCCTCGCCTCCCCTCTCCTCGCCTCCCCTCTCTTCCCCTCACCTCACCTCCCCTTGCCTCACCTCCCTCCCTTCGCCTCGCCTCACCTCCCCTCCCCTCACCTCGCATCCTCTCCTTGCCTCGCCCCCAACCTCTCTTTGCCTCGCCTCTCCTCTCCTCCCCTTGCCTCGCCTCTCCTCCCCTCATGTCCCCTCACCTCCCCTCGCCTCGCCTCCCCTCACCTCCCCTCACCTCTCCTCCCCTCACCTCGCCTCCCCTCACAGTGCCTCCCCTCACCTCCCTTCACCTCACCTCCACTCTCCTCCCATCGCCTCGCCTCCCCTCAACTCCCCTCGCCTCACCTCCCCTCACCTCCCCTCGCCTTCCCTCACCTCCCCTTGCCTCACCTCACCTCCCCTCTCCTTGCCTTGACTCCCCTCGTCTCGCCTCACCTCCCCTCCCCTCACCTCGCCTCCCCTCTCCCCTCACCTCGACTCCCCTCTCCTCACCTCGCCTCCCCTCTCCTTGCCTCACCTGCTCTCTCCTCCCCTCGCCTCACCTCACCTCGCCTCACCTCGCCTCGCCTCCCATCTCCTCCCCTCGCCTACCCTCACCTCACCTCGCCTCCCCTCTCCTCCCCTCGCCTCCCCTCATCTCACCTCCCCTCGCCTCGCCACCCCCTCTTCTCCCCTTGTCTCACCTCCCCTCTCCTCCCCTCACCTCCCCTCTCCTCCACTCGTCTCGCCACACCCTCCTCATCTCACCTTGCCTCCGCTCGTCTCGCCTCACGTCGCCTCGCCTCCCCTCGCCTCGCCTCCCCTCACTTCGCCTCCCCTCGCCTCCCTTCTCCTCCATTCACCTCACCTCCCCTCCCCTCCCCTCGCCTCACCTCCCCTCTCCTCCACTCATCTCGCCTCCCCACGCCTCGCCTCCCCTCTCATCTCCTCCCCTCATCTCGCCTCCCCTCTCCTCCCCTCACCTTGCCACCCCTCTCCTCCCCATCTCACCTCCCCACTCCTCCCCTCGCCTCCCCTCTCTCCCATTGCCTCACCTCACTCTTCACATCTCCTCCCCTCTCCTCCCCTTGCCTCGCCTCTCCTCTCCTCCACTCACCTCACCACCCCTCGCCTCGCCTCCCCTCTCCTCTCCTCCCCACGCCTCCCCTCATCTCACCTCACCTCTCCTCCCCTCGCCTCGCCAACCCTCTCCTCCTCGCGTCTCACCTCCCCTCTCCTCCCCTCACCTCGACTCGCCTCTCCTCCCCCACCTCACCTCCCCTCTCCTCCCCTCACCTCCACTCTCCTCCCCTCACCTCACCTCCCCTCTCCTCCACTCACCTCACCACCCCTCTCCTCCCCTCACCTCACCTCACCTCACCTCTCCTCTCCTCGCCTCGCCACCCCTCTCCTCCCCTCACTTCGCCTCACATCCCCTCACCTTGCCTCGCCACCCCCTCTCCTCCCCTCACTTCACCTCACATCCCCTCACCTTGCCTCACCTCCCCTCGCCTCCACTTCCTCCCCTTGCCACACTCCCCTCACCTCCCCTTGCCTCACCTCCCCTCTCCTCACCTCTCCTCCCCTCACCTCGACTCCCCTCTCCTCCCCTCACCTCACCACCCCTCTCCTCCCCTCACCTCACCTCACCTCACCTCACCTCCCCTCTCCTCGCCTCGCCACCCCTCTCCTCCCCTCACTTCACCTCACATCTCCTCACCTTGCCTCACCTCCCCTCGCCTCCACTTCCTCCCCTTGCCTCATCTCCCCTCACCTCCCCTTGCCTCACCTCCCCTCTCCTCGCCTCTCCTCCCCTCACCTCGACTCCTCTCTCCTCCCCTCACCTCACCTCCCCTCTCCTTGCCTCGCCACCCCTCTCCTCCCCTCACTTCGCCTCACCTCCCCTCTCCTCACCTCTCCTCCCCTCACCTCGACTCCCCTCTCCTCCCCTCACCTCACCACCCCTCTCCTCCCCTCACCTCCACTCTCCTCCCCTCACCTCACCTCCCCTCTCCTCCACTCACCTCACCACCCCTCTCCTCCCCTCACCTCACCTCACCTCACCTCTCCTCTCCTCGCCTCGCCACCCCTCTCCTCCCCTCACTTCGCCTCACATCCCCTCACCTTGCCTCGCCACCCCTCTCCTCCCCTCACTTCACCTCACATCCCCTCACCTTGCCTCACCTCCCCTCGCCTCCACTTCCTCCCCTTGCCTCACCTCCCCTCACCTCCCCTTGCCTCACCTCCCCTCTCCTCACCTCTCCTCCCCTCACCTCGACTCCCCTCTCCTCCCCTCACCTCACCTCACCTCACCTCACCTCACCTCCCCTCTCCTCGCCTCGCCACCCCTCTCCTCCCCTCACTTCACCTCACATCTCCTCACCTTGCCTCACCTCCCCTCGCCTCCACTTCCACCCCTTGCCTCATCTCCCCTCACCTCCCCTTGCCTCACCTCCCCTCTCCTCGCCTCTCCTCCCCTCACCTCGACTCCTCTCTCCTCCCCTCACCTCACCTCCCCTCTCCTTGCCTCGCCACCCCTCTCCTCCCCTCACTTCGCCTCACCTCCCCTCTCCTCACCTCTCCTCCCCTCACCTCGACTCCCCTCTCCTCCCCTCACCTCACCACCCCTCTCCTCCCCTCACCTCACCTCACCTCACCTCACCTCACCTCCCCTCTCCTCGCCTCGCCACCCCTCTCCTCCCCTCACTTCACCTCACATCTCCTCACCTTGCCTCACCTCCCCTCGCCTCCACTTCCTCCCCTTGCCTCATCTCCCCTCACCTCCCCTTGCCTCACCTCCCCTCTCCTCGCCTCTCCTCCCCTCACCTCGACTCCTCTCTCCTCCCCTCACCTCACCTCCCCTCTCCTAGCCTCGCCACCCCTCTCCTCCCCTCACGTCGCCTCACCTCCCCTCACCTCCCCTTGCCTCAACTCCCCTCTCCTCACCTCTCCTCCCCTCGCCTCAACTCCCCTCTCCTCCCCTCACCTCGCCACCCCTCTCCTCCCCTCACCTCACCTCACCTCACCTCACCTCACCTCACCTCACCTCACCTCCCCTCTCCTCGCCTCGCCACCCCTCTCATCCCCTCACTTTGCCTCACATCCCCTCACCTTGCCTCACCTCCCCTCACCTCCACTTCCTCCACTTGCCTCACCTCCCCTCACCTCCCCTTGCCTCACCTCCCCTCTCCTCGCCTCTCCTCCCCTCACCTTGACTCCTCTCTCCTCCCCTCACCTCACCTCCCCTCTCCTTGCCTCGCCACCCATCTCCTCCCCTCACTTCGCCTCACATCCCCTCACCTTGCCTCCACTCTCCTCCCCTTGCCTCACCTCGCCTCTCCTCCCCTCGCCTCCCCTCTCCTTCCCTCGCCTCACCTCCCCTCTCTTCCCCTCACCTCCCCTCCCCTCTCCTCCCCTTGCCGCGCCTCCTTTCTCCGCCCCTCACCTCACCCCCTCTCTTCCCTTCGCCTCGCCTCACCTCCCCTCTCCTCCCCTCACCTCACCTCCCCTCCCCTTGCCTCCACACTCCTCCCCTCACCTCACCTCCCCTCTCCTCCCCTCGACTCACCTCCCCTCTCCTCCACTCGTCACGCCTCCCCTCACTTCACCTCCCCTCTCCTCCCCTCGCCTCCCCTCATCTCACCTGCCCTCTCCTCCCCTCGTCTCGCCACCCCTCTCCTCCCCTCATCTCACCTCCCCTCTCCTCCCCTCTCCTCCCCTCGCCTCGCCCCCCTCCTCCCCTCACCTCCCCTTTCCTCCCCTCGCCTCGCCTCCACTCACCTCCCCTCGCATCCCCTCCCCTCACCTCCCCTCTCTTCCCCTCACCTCACCTCCCCTCACCTTGCCTCCTCTCTCCTCCCCTGTCCTCCGCTCACGTCCCCTCTCCTTCCCTCGCCTCACCTGCCCTCACCTCACCTCCCCTCTCCTCGCCTCACCTCACCTCTCCTCCCCTCACCTTGCCTCCCCTTGCCTCACCTCACTTGCCGCCCCTCCCCTCGCCTCACCTCCCCTCACCTCACCTCCCCTCTCCTCCCCTCACCTCGCCTCCCCTCACCTCGCCTCACCTCGCCTCCCCACTCCTCAACTCACCTCCCCTCTCCTCCCTTCACTTCACCTCACCTTCCCTCACCTCGTCTCCCCACACCTCCCCTCCCCTCGCCTCCCCTCACCTCCCCTCACCTCACCTCGCCTCCCCTATCCTCAGCTCACCTCCCCTCACCTCGCCTCACCTCCCCTCCCCTTGCCTCACCTCTCCTCCTTGCCTCAACTCGCCTCACCTCACCTCTCCTCCCCTCACCTTGCCTCCCCTTGCCTCACCTCACTTGCCGCCCCTCCCCTCGCCTCACCTCCCCTCACCTCGCCTCCCCTCTCCTCCACTCATCTCACTTCCCCTCACCTCCCCTCCCCTTGCTTCACCTCCCCTCTCCTCCCCTCACCTCACCTCCCCTCACCTCGCCTCACCTCGCCTCCCCACTCCTCAACTCACCTCCCCTCTCTTCCCTTCACTTCACCTCACCTCCCCTCACCTTGTCTCCCCGCACCTCCCCTCCCCTTGCCTCCCCTCACCTCCCCTCACCTCACCTCGCCTCCCCTATCCTCAGCTCACCTCCCCTCCCCTCGCCTCACCTCCCCTCCTCGCCTCAACTCACCTCACCTCCCCTCACCTCACCTCCCCTCTCCTCACATCGCCTCCCCTCTCCTCCACTCACCTCACCTCTCTTCCCCTCGCCTCACCTCCCCACCTCCCCTCGCCTCACCTTGCTTCACCTCCCCTCTCCTCCCCTCAACTTGCCTCCCCTCGCCTCCCCTCACCTTGCCGCCCCTCTCCTCGCCTCACCTCCCCGCTCCTCCCCTCACCTCACCTTGACTCTCCTCACCTCGCATCACCTCGCCTCCACTCTCCTCCCCTCACCTCACTTCCCCTTGCCTCACCTCCCCTCCCTTCGCCTCGCCTCGCCTCTCCTCCCCTCGCCTCCCCTCTCCTCGCCTCCCCTCTCTTCCCCTCACCTCACCTCCCCTTGCCTCACCTCCCTCCCTTCGCCTCGCCTCACCTCCCCTCCCCTCACCTCGCATCCTCTCCTTGCCTCGCCCCCAACCTCTCTTTGCCTCGCCTCTCCTCTCCTCCCCTTGCCTCGCCTCTCCTCCCCTCATGTCCCCTCACCTCCCCTCGCCTCGCCTCCCCTCACCTCCCCTCACCTCTCCTCCCCTCACCTCGCCTCCCCTCACAGTGCCTCCCCTCACCTCCCTTCACCTCACCTCCACTCTCCTCCCATCGCCTCGCCTCCCCTCAACTCCCCTCGCCTCACCTCCCCTCACCTCCCCTCGCCTTCCCTCACCTCCCCTTGCCTCACCTCACCTCCCCTCTCCTTGCCTTGACTCCCCTCGTCTCGCCTCACCTCCCCTCCCCTCACCTCGCCTCCCCTCTCTCCCCTCACCTCGACTCCCCTCTCCTCACCTCGCCTCCCCTCTCCTTGCCTCACCTGCTCTCTCCTCCCCTCGCCTCACCTCACCTCGCCTCACCTCGCCTCGCCTCCCATCTCCTCCCCTCGCCTACCCTCACCTCACCTCGCCTCCCCTCTCCTCCCCTCGCCTCCCCTCATCTCACCTCCCCTCGCCTCGCCACCCCCTCTTCTCCCCTTGTCTCACCTCCCCTCTCCTCCCCTCACCTCCCCTCTCCTCCACTCGTCTCGCCACACCCTCCTCATCTCACCTTGCCTCCGCTCGTCTCGCCTCACGTCGCCTCGCCTCCCCTCGCCTCGCCTCCCCTCACTTCGCCTCCCCTCGCCTCCCTTCTCCTCCATTCACCTCACCTCCCCTCCCCTCCCCTCGCCTCACCTCCCCTCTCCTCCACTCATCTCGCCTCCCCACGCCTCGCCTCCCCTCTCATCTCCTCCCCTCATCTCGCCTCCCCTCTCCTCCCCTCACCTTGCCACCCCTCTCCTCCCCATCTCACCTCCCCACTCCTCCCCTCGCCTCCCCTCTCTCCCATTGCCTCACCTCACTCTTCACATCTCCTCCCCTCTCCTCCCCTTGCCTCGCCTCTCCTCTCCTCCACTCACCTCACCACCCCTCGCCTCGCCTCCCCTCTCCTCTCCTCCCCACGCCTCCCCTCATCTCACCTCACCTCTCCTCCCCTCGCCTCGCCAACCCTCTCCTCCTCGCGTCTCACCTCCCCTCTCCTCCCCTCACCTCGACTCGCCTCTCCTCCCCCACCTCACCTCCCCTCTCCTCCCCTCACCTCCACTCTCCTCCCCTCACCTCACCTCCCCTCTCCTCCACTCACCTCACCACCCCTCTCCTCCCCTCACCTCACCTCACCTCACCTCTCCTCTCCTCGCCTCGCCACCCCTCTCCTCCCCTCACTTCGCCTCACATCCCCTCACCTTGCCTCGCCACCCCTCTCCTCCCCTCACTTCACCTCACATCCCCTCACCTTGCCTCACCTCCCCTCGCCTCCACTTCCTCCCCTTGCCACACTCCCCTCACCTCCCCTTGCCTCACCTCCCCTCTCCTCACCTCTCCTCCCCTCACCTCGACTCCCCTCTCCTCCCCTCACCTCACCACCCCCTCTCCTCCCCTCACCTCACCTCACCTCACCTCACCTCCCCTCTCCTCGCCTCGCCACCCCTCTCCTCCCCTCACTTCAACTCACATCTCCTCACCTTGCCTCACCTCCCCTCGCCTCCACTTCCTCCCCTTGCCTCATCTCCCCTCACCTCCCCTTGCCTCACCTCCCCTCTCCTCGCCTCTCCTCCCCTCACCTCGACTCCTCTCTCCTCCCCTCACCTCACCTCCCCTCTCCTTGCCTCGCCACCCCTCTCCTCCCCTCACTTCGCCTCACCTCCCCTCTCCTCACCTCTCCTCCCCTCACCTCGACTCCCCTCTCCTCCCCTCACCTCACCACCCCTCTCCTCCCCTCACCTCCACTCTCCTCCCCTCACCTCACCTCCCCTCTCCTCCACTCACCTCACCACCCCTCTCCTCCCCTCACCTCACCTCACCTCACCTCTCCTCTCCTCGCCTCGCCACCCCTCTCCTCCCCTCACTTCGCCTCACATCCCCTCACCTTGCCTCGCCACCCCTCTCCTCCCCTCACTTCACCTCACATCCCCTCACCTTGCCTCACCTCCCCTCGCCTCCACTTCCTCCCCTTGCCTCACCTCCCCTCACCTCCCCTTGCCTCACCTCCCCTCTCCTCACCTCTCCTCCCCTCACCTCGACTTCCCTCTCCTCCCCTCACCTCACCACCCCTCTCCTCCCCTCACCTCACCTCACCTCACCTCACCTCACCTCCCCTCTCCTCGCCTCGCCACCCCTCTCCTCCCCTCACTTCACCTCACATCTCCTCACCTTGCCTCACCTCCCCTCGCCTCCACTTCCACCCCTTGCCTCATCTCCCCTCACCTCCCCTTGCCTCACCTCCCCTCTCCTCGCCTCTCCTCCCCTCACCTCGACTCCTCTCTCCTCCCCTCACCTCACCTCCCCTCTCCTTGCCTCGCCACCCCTCTCCTCCCCTCACTTCGCCTCACCTCCCCTCTCCTCACCTCTCCTCCCCTCACCTCGACTCCCCTCTCCTCCCCTCACCTCACCACCCCTCTCCTCCCCTCACCTCACCTCACCTCACCTCACCTCACCTCCCCTCTCCTCGCCTCGCCACCCCTCTCCTCCCCTCACTTCACCTCACATCTCCTCACCTTGCCTCACCTCCCCTCGCCTCCACTTCCTCCCCTTGCCTCATCTCCCCTCACCTCCCCTTGCCTCACCTCCCCTCTCCTCGCCTCTCCTCCCCTCACCTCGACTCCTCTCTCCTCCCCTCACCTCACCTCCCCTCTCCTTGCCTCGCCACCCCTCTCCTCCCCTCACGTCGCCTCACCTCCCCTCACCTCCCCTTGCCTCAACTCCCCTCTCCTCACCTCTCCTCCCCTCGCCTCAACTCCCCTCTCCTCCCCTCACCTCGCCACCCCTCTCCTCCCCTCACCTCACCTCACCTCACCTCACCTCACCTCACCTCCCCTCTCCTCGCCTCGCCACCCCTCTCATCCCCTCACTTTGCCTCACATCCCCTCACCTTGCCTCACCTCCCCTCACCTCCACTTCCTCCACTTGCCTCACCTCCCCTCACCTCCCCTTGCCTCACCTCCCCTCTCCTCGCCTCTCCTCCCCTCACCTTGACTCCTCTCTCCTCCCCTCACCTCACCTCCCCTCTCCTTGCCTCGCCACCCATCTCCTCCCCTCACTTCGCCTCACATCCCCTCACCTTGCCTCCACTCTCCTCCCCTTGCCTCACCTCGCCTCTCCTCCCCTCGCCTCCCCTCTCCTTCCCTCGCCTCACCTCCCCTCTCTTCCCCTCACCTCCCCTCCCCTCTCCTCCCCTCGCCGCGCCTCCTTTCTCCGCCCCTCACCTCACCCCCTCTCTTCCCTTCGCCTCGCCTCACCTCCCCTCTCCTCCCCTCACCTCACCTCCCCTCCCCTTGCCTCCACACTCCTCCCCTCACCTCACCTCCCCTCTCCTCCCCTCGACTCACCTCCCCTCTCCTCCACTCGTCACGCCTCCCCTCACTTCACCTCCCCTCTCCTCCCCTCGCCTCCCCTCATCTCACCTGCCCTCTCCTCCCCTCGTCTCGCCACCCCTCTCCTCCCCTCATCTCACCTCCCCTCTCCTCCCCTCTCCTCCCCTCGCCTCGCCCCCCTCCTCCCCTCACCTCCCCTTTCCTCCCCTCGCCTCGCCTCCACTCACCTCCCCTCGCATCCCCTCCCCTCACCTCCCCTCTCTTCCCCTCACCTCACCTCCCCTCACCTTGCCTCCTCTCTCCTCCCCTGTCCTCCGCTCACGTCCCCTCTCCTTCCCTCGCCTCACCTGCCCTCTCTTCCCCTCACCTCCCCTCCCCTCTCCTCCCCTCGCCGCGCCTCCCCTCTACGCCCCTCACCTCACCCCCTCTCTTCCCTTCGCCTCGCCTCACCTCCCCTCTCCTCCCCTCACCTCACCTCCCCTCCCCTTGCCTCCACACTCCTCCCCTCACCTCACCTCCCCTCTCCTCCCCTCGACTCACCTCCCCTCTCCTCCACTCGTCACGCCTCCCCTCACTTCACCTCCCCTCTCCTCCCCTCGCCTCCCCTCATCTCACCTGCCCTCTCCTCCCCTCGTCTCGCCACCCCTCTCCTCCCCTCATCTCACCTCCCCTCTCCTCCCCTCTCCTCCCCTCGCCTCGCCCCCCTCCTCCCCTCACCTCCCCTTTCCTCCCCTCGCCTCGCCTCCACTCACCTCCCCTCGCATCCCCTCCCCTCACCTCCCCTCACCTCACCTCCCCTCTCTTCCCCTCACCTCACCTCCCCTCACCTTGCCTCCTCTCTCCTCCCCTGTCCTCCGCTCACGTCCCCTCTCCTTCCCTCGCCTCACCTGCCCTCTCTTCCCCTCACCTCCCCTCCCCTCTCCTCCCCTCGCCGCGCCTCCCCTCTACGCCCCTCACCTCACCCCCTCTCTTCCCTTCGCCTCGCCTCAGCTCCCCTCTCCTCCCCTCACCTCACCTCCCCTCCCCTCGCCTCCACTCTCCTCCCCTCGCCTCGCCTCCCCTCTCCTCCCCTCTCCTCCACTCGTCGCGCCTCCCCTCACTTCACCTCCCCTCTCCTCCCCTCGCCTCCCCTCATCTCACCTGCCCTCTCCTCCCCTCGCCTCGCCACCCCTCTCCTCCCCTCATCTCACCTCCCCTCTCCTCCCCTTGACTCCCCTCTCCTCCCCTCGCCTCGCCCCCTCTCCTCCCCTCACCTCCCCTTTCCTCCCCTCGCCTCGCCTCCACTCACCTCCCCTCGCATCCCCTCACCTCACCTCCCCTCACCTCCCCTCACCTCACCTCCCCTCTCTTCCCCTCACCTCACCTCCCCTCACCTTGCCTCCTCTCTCCTCCCCTTCCCTCGCCACCCCTCTCCTCCCCTCACCTCACCTCACCTCCCCTCACCTCCCCTCACCTCACCTCCCCTCTCTTCCCCTCACCTCACCTCCCCTCACCTTGCCTCCTCTCTCCTCCCCTTCCCTCGCCACCCCTCTCCTCCCCTCACCTCACCTCACCTCCCCTCACCTCACCTCCCCTCTCCTCAACTCACCTCGCCTCACCTCGCCTCCACTCACTTTGCCTCCCATCTCCTCCCCTCGCCTCCCCTCACCTCCCCTCTCTTCCCCTCACCTCACCTCACCTCGCATCACCTCCCCTGTCCTCCCCTCACCTCACTTCCCCTCCCCTCGCCTCGCCTCCCCTCTCCTCCCCTCGCCTCCCTTCTCCTCCCTTTGCCTCGTTTCCCCTCTCCTCCCCTCGCCTCACCTCCCCTCTCCTCCACTCGTCTCACCTCCCCACACCTCGCCTCCCCTCTCCTCTCCTCCCCTCACCTCCCCTCATCTCGCCTCCCCTCGCCTCACCACCCCTCTCCTCCCCTCGTCTCACCTCCCCTCACCTCCCCTCTCCTCCCCTCACCTCACCTCCCCTCTCCTCACCTCACCTCGCCTCACCTCACCTCCACTCACTTCGCCTCCCATCTCCTCCCCTCGCCTCCCCTCACCTCCCCTCTCTTCCCCTCACCTCACCTCCCCTCACCGCGCCTCCCCTCTCCGCCCCTCCCCTCACCTCCCCTTGCCTACCCTCATCTCGCCTCCACTCACCTCCCCTCCCCTCGCGTCCCCTCTCCTCACCTCGCCTCACCTCACCTTGCCTCCCCTCTCCTCACCTCACCTCCCCTCACTGCACATCCCCTCTCCGCCCCTCCCCTCACCTCCCCTTGCCTACCCTCATCTTGCCTCCACTCACCTCCCCTCCCCTCGCGTCCCCTCTCCTCACCTCGCCTCGCCTCACCTTGCCTCCCCTCTCCTCACCTCACCTCCCCTCTCCTCGCCTCACCTCGCCTTGCCTCACCTCCCCTCGCCTCACTTCACCTTGCCTCCCCTCTCCTCCCCTATCCTCACCTTGCCTCACCTCACCTCGCCTCGCCTCCCCTCTCCTCCCCTCTTCTCGCCTCACCTCCCCTCCTCTCGCCTCCCTCCATCCTCCTCTCATCTCGCCTCACCTCGCCTCGCATCACCTCCCCTGTCCTCCCCTCGCCTCACCTCGCCTCCCCTCGCCTCTCCTCCCCTCTCCTCCCCTCACCTTGTTTCACCTCCCCTCTCCTCCCTTCGCCTCGCCTCCCCTCTCCTCCACTCATCTCGCCTCCCCTCACCTCGCCTCCCCTCTCCTCTCCTCGTGTCCCCTCTACTCACCTCGCCTTGCCTCACCTCGCCTCCCCTCTCCTCACCTCGCCTCTCCTCACCTCGCCTCCCCTCTCCTCCCCTCACCTCATTTCACCTTGCCTCACCTCCCCTCCCCTCCTCTCCCCTCTCCTCCCCTTGCCTCACCTCGCTTCTCCTTGCCTCCCCTCTCCTCCCCTCTCCTCCACTCACCTGGCCTCCCCTCTTTTCCCCTTGCCTCACCAACCCTCACCTCGCCTCCCCTCACCTCACCACCCCTGTTCTCCCCTCACCTCACCTCCCCTCCCCTTGCCTCCCTTCTCCTCCCTTCGCCTGGCTTCCGCTCTCCTCCCCTCGCCTCACCTGCCCTCTCCTCCACTCATCTCGCCTCCCCACACCTCACCTCCCCTCTCCTCTCCTCCCCTCACCTCCCCTCGCCTCACCACACCTCTCCTCCCCTCGCCTCGCCACCCCTCTCCTCCCCTCGCCTCGTTGCCCCTCACCTCACCTCGCCTCCCCTCACCTCACCTCCCCTCACCTTGCCTCACCTTGCCTCCCCTCGCCTCTCCTCCCCTCTCCTCCCCTCACCTTGTTTCGCCTCCCCTCCCCTCCCTTTGCCTCTCCTCCCCTCTCCTCCACTCATCTCACCTCCCCTCACCTCGCCTCCCCTCTCCTCTCCTCGCATCCCCTCTACTCACCTCGCCTTGCCTCACCTCGCCTCCCCTCTCCTCACCTCGCCTCTCCTCACCTCGCCTCCCCTCTCCTCCCCTCACCTCGCTTCACCTTGCCTCACCTCCCCTCCCCTCCCCTCCCCTCTCCTCCCCTTGCCTCACCTCGCTTCTCCTTGCCTCCCCTCTCCTCCCCTCTCCTCCACTCACCTGGCCTCCCCTCTTTTCCCCTTGCCTCACCAACCCTCACCTCGCCTCCCCTCACCTCACCACCCCTGTTCTCCCCTCACCTCACCTCCCCTCCCCTTGCCTCCCTTCTCCTCCCTTCGCCTGGCTTCCGCTCTCCTCCCCTCGCCTCACCTGCCCTCTCCTCCACTCATCTCGCCTCCCCACACCTCACCTCCCCTCTCCTCTCCTCCCCTCACCTCCCCTCGCCTCACCACAACCTCTCCTCCCCTCGCCTCGCCACCCCTCTCCTCCCCTCGCCTCGTTGCCCCTCACCTCACCTCGCCTCCCCTCACCTCACCTCCCCTCACCTTGCCTCACCTTGCCTCCCCTCGCCTCTCCTCCCCTCTCCTCCCCTCACCTTGTTTCGCCTCCCCTCTCCTCCCTTTGCCTCTCCTCCCCTCTCCTCCACTCATCTCACCTCCCCTCACCTCGCCTCCCCTCTCCTCTCCTCGCATCCCGTCTACTCACCTCGCCTTGCCTCACCTCGCCTCCCCTCTCCTCACCTCGCCTCTCCTCACCTCGCCTCCCCTCTCCTCCCCTCACCTCGCTTCACCTTGCCTCACCTCCCCTCCCCTCCCCTCCCCTCTCCTCCCCTTGCCTCACCTCGCCTCTCCTTGCCTCCCTTCTCCTCCACTCACCTGGCCTCCCCTCTTTTCCCCTTGCCTCACCACCCCTCACCTCGCCTCCCCTCACCTCCCCTCCCCTCTCCTCCCCTCACCTCACCTCCCTCACCTCACCTCGCATCACCTCCCCTGTTCTCCCCTCACCTCACCTCCCCGCCCCTCCCCTCGCCTCCCCTCTCCTCCCCTTGCCTCCCTTCTCCTCCCTTCACCTCGCTTCCCCTCTCCTCCCCTCGCATCACCTCCCCTCTCCTCCACTCGTCACGCCTCCCCACACCTCACCTCCCCTCTCCTCTCCTCCCCTCACCTCCCCTCACCTCGCCACACCTCTCCTCCCCTCGCCTCCCCTCTCCTCCACTAACCTCCCCTCTCCTCCCTTTGCCTCGCCTCCCCTCCTCCCCCCACCTCACCTCCCCTCACTTCACCTCCCCTCGCCTCGCCTCCCCCTCCTCTCCTCCCCTCACCTCCCCTCATCTCGCCTCCCCTCACCTCACCACCCCTCTCCTCCCCTCGTCTCACCTCCCCTCTCCTCCCCTCACCTCGCCTCCCCACTCCTCCACTCTTCTCGCCTCCCCTCGCCTCGCCTCCCCTCTCTGCCGCTCGCCTCACCTCCCCTCTCGTGCCCCTCGCCTCGCCGCCCCTCGCCTCACCTCACATCCGCTCTGCTCGCCTCCCCTCTCCTCATCTCCCCTCTCTTCCCCTCGCTCACCTCCCCTCTCCTCCCCTCACCTCCACTCTCCTCCCCTCACCTAGCCTCCCCTCTACTCCCCTCACATCGCCTCCCCTCGCCGCCCCTCACCTAACCTCCCCTCTCCTCCCCTCACCTCGTCTCCCTTCACCTCGCCTCACCTCGCCTCCCCTCTCCTCACCTCGCCTCTACTCTCCTCTCCTTGCCTCGCCTCCCCTCTCCTCCCTCTCCTCCCCTCTCCTCCCCTCACCTCCCCTCTCCTCCCCTTGCCTCGCCTCACCTCACCTCCCCTCTCCTTCCCTCGCCTCACCTCCCTTCTCTTCCCCTCACCTCACCTCGCCTCCCCTCTCCACCCCTCGCCTCACACCCTCTCCTCCCACATCCCTCTCCTCCCCTCACCTCCCCTCCCCTCCCCTCCACTCTCCTCCCCTCCCTTCGCCTCCCCTCACCTCCCCTCTCCTCGTCTCCGCTCACCTCCCTTTGCCTCACCTCACCTCCCCTCTCCTCGCCTCCCCTCCCCTCGCCTCCCCTCACCTCCCCTCTCCTCCACTCATCTCGCCTCCCCTCACCTCACCTCCCCTCTCCTCCCCTCACCTCGCCTCACTTCTCCTCCTCTCACCACCCCTTGCCACGCCTCCCCTCGCCTCCCCTCGCCTCCCCTCACATCGCCTCCCCTATCCTCCACTCATCTCACCTCCCCTCACCTCCCCTCTCCTCACCTCGCCACCCCTCTCCTCCCCTCACTTCGCCTCACATCCCCTCACCTTGCCTCACCTCGCCTCACCTCCACTTCCTCCACTTGCCTCACCTCCCCTCACCTCCCCTTGCCTCACCTCCCCTCTCCTCACCTCTCCTCCCCTCAGCTCGACTCCCCTCTCCTCCCCTCACCTCACCTCCCCTCTCCTCGCCTCGCCACTCCTCTCCTCCCCTCACTTCACCTCACATCCCCTCACCTTGCCTCACCTCCCCTCACCTCCCCTTGCCTCACCTCCCCTCTCCTCACCTCTCCTCCCCTCACCTCGACTCCCCTCTCCTCCCCTCACCTCACCTCCCCTCTCCTCCCCTCGCATCCACTCTCCTCCCCTCACATCGCCTCCCCTATCCTCCACTCATCTCACCTCCCCTCACCTCCCCTCTCCTCACCTCGCCACCCCTCTCCTCCCCTCACTTCGCCTCACATCCCCTCACCTTGCCTCCCCTTGCCTCACCTCCCCGCACCTCCCCTTGCCTCACCTCCCCTCACCTCACCTCTCCTCCCCTCGCCTCGACTCCCCTCTCCTCCCCTCACCTCACCTCCCCTCACATCCACTCTCCTCCCCTCACATCGCCTCCCCTATCCTCCACTCATCTCACCTCCCCTCACCTCCCCTCTCCTCACCTCGCCACCCCTCTCCTCCCCTCACTTCGCCTCACATCCCCTCACCTTGCCTCACCTCCCCTCGCCTCCACTTCCTCCCCTTGCCTCACCTCCCCTCTCCTCCCCTCACCTCGCCACCCCTCTCCTCCCCTCGCCTCGTTGCCCCTCACCTCACCTCACCTCCCCTCACCTCACCTCCCCTCACCTCGCCTCCCCTCGCCTCTCCTCCCCTCTCCTCCCCTCACCTTGTTTCGCCTCCCCTCTCCTCCCTTTGCCTCGCCTCCCCTCTCCTCCACTCATCTCACCTCCCCTCACCTCGCCTCCCCTCTCCTCACCTCGCCTCTCCTCACCTCCCCTCCCCTCTCCTCCCCTTGCCTCACCTCGCCTCTCCTTGCCTCCCCTCGCCTCCCCTCTCCTCCACTCACCTGGCCTCTCCTCTTTTCCCCTTGCCTCACCAACCCTCACCTCGCCTCCCCTCACCTCACCTCCCCTCTCCTCCCCTCACCTCACCTCCCTCACCTTACCTCGCATCACCTCCCCTGTTCTCCCCTCACCTCACCTCCCCGCCCCTCGCCTCGCCTCCCCTCTCCTCCCCTCGCCTCCCTTCTCCTCCCTTCGCCTCGCTTCCCCTCTCCTCCCCTCGCCTCACCTCCCCTCTCCTCCACTCGTCTCGCCTCCCCACACTTCACCTCCCCTCTCCTCTCCTCCCCTCACCTCCCCTCACCTCGCCACGCCTCTCCTCCCCTCGCCTACCCTCTCCTCCACTAACCTCCCCTCTCCTCCCTTTGCCTCACCTCCCCCTCCTCCCCCACCTCACCTCCCCTCTCCTCCACTCACCTCACCTCCCCTCGCCTCGCCTCCCCCTCCTCTTCTCCTCTCACCTCCCCTCATCTCACCTCCCCTCGCCTCACCACCCCTCTCCTCCCCTCGTCTTACCTCCCCTCTCCTCCCCTCACCTCGCCTCCCCACTCCTCCACTCTTCTCACCTCCCTCACCTCGCCTCCCCTCTCTGCCGCTCGCCTCACCTCCCCTCTCGTGCCCCTCGCCTCGTCGCCCCTCGCCTCACCTCACATCCGCTCTGCTCGCCTCCCCTCTCCTCATCTCCCCTCTCTTCCCCTCGCTCACCTCCCCTCTCCTCCCCTCGCCTCCACTCTCCTCCCCTCGCCTAGCCTCCCCTCTACTCCCCTCACATCGCCTCCCCTCTCCTCCCCTCACCTCGCCTCCCTTCGCCTCGCCTCACCTCACCTCCCCTCTCCTCGCCTCGCCTCTACTCTCCTCTCCTTGCCTTGCCTCCCTGCTCCTCCCCTCACCTCCCCTCTCCTCTCCTTGCCTTGCCTCCCCTCTCCTCTGCTCACGTCCCCTCTCCTTCCCTCGCCTCGCGTCCCCTCTCTTCCCCTCACCTCACCACCCCTCACCTCGCCTCCCCTCTCTTCCCCTCGCCGCGCCTCCCCTCTCCGCCCCTCACCTCACCCCCTCTCCTCCCTTCGCCTCACCTCACCTCCCCTCTCCTCCCCTCGCCTCACCTCCCCTCCCCTTGCCTCCACTCTCCTCCCCTCGCCTCGCCTCCCCTCTCCTCCCCTCGACTCACCTCCCCTCTCCTCCACTCGCCGTGCCTCCCCTCACTTCACCTCCCCTCTCCTCCCCTCACCTCCCCTCGCCTCCCCTCATCTCACCTCCCCTCTCCTCCCCTCGCCTCGCCACCCCTCTCCTCCCCTTGTCTCACCTCTCCTCTCCTCCCCTTGACTCCCCTCTCCTCCCCTCGCCTTGCCCCCTCTCCTCCCCTCACCTCCCCTTTCCTCCCCTCGCCTCGCCTCCACTCACTTCCCCTCGCATCCCCTCACCTCACCTCCCCTCACCTCACCTCCCCTCTCTTCCCCTCATCTCACCTCCCCTCACCTTGCCTCCTCTCTCCTCCCCTTCCCTCACCTCTCCTCTCCTCCCCTCGACTCACCTCGCTTCACCTCTCCTCCCCTCGCCTCACCTCACCTCCCCTCATTTCACCTCCCCTCTCCTCCCCTCACCTCCCCTCGCCTCCCCTCATCTCACCTCCCCGCTCCTCCCCTCGCCTTGCCACCCCTCTCCTCCCCTCGTCTCACCTCCCCTCTCCTCCCCTTGACTCCCCTCTCCTCCCCTCGCCTCGCCCCTTCTCCTCCCCTCATCTCCCCTTTCCTCCCCTCACCTCGCCTCCACTCACCTCCCCTCGCATCCCCTCACCTCACCTCCCCTCTCTTCCCCTCACCTCACCTCCCCTCACCTTGCCTCCTCTCTCCTCCCCTTCCCTCACCTCCCCTTGCCTCACCTCGCTTCACCTCACCTCCCCTCGCCTCACCTCACCTCCCCTCTCCTAGCCTCACCTCACCTCACCTCGCCTCCACTCACTTCACCTCCCATCTCCTCCCCTCGCCTCCCCTCACCTCCTCTCTCTTCCCCTCACCTCACCTCCCCCTTGCCTCGCCTCCCCTCTCCTCCCTTTGCCGCACCTCCCCTTTCCGCCCCTCCCCTCCCCTCCCCTTGCCTACCCTCATCTCACCTCCACTCACCTCCCCTCCCCTCACCTCGCCTCCCCTCTCCTCACGTCGTCTCGCCTCTCTTTGCCTCCCCTCTCATCACCTCACCTCCCCTCTCCTCGCCTCACCTCACTTCACCTCACCTCCCCTCTCCTCCCCTATCCTCACCTTGCCTCACCTCGCCTCGCCTCCCCTCTCCTCCGCTCACCTCCCCTCACCTCGCCTCAACTCACCTCCCCTCTTCTCTCCTCTCCTCACCTCCCCTCTCATCATTTCGCCTCCCCTCTCCTCCCCTCTCCTCCCCTTGCCTCCCCTCCCCTTTCCTCCCCTCAGCTTGCCTCAACTCACCTCGCATCGCCTCCCCTCTCTGCCCCTCACATCCCCTCTCCTCCCCTCCTCTCACCTCACCTCCCCTCCTCTCGCCTCCCTCCGTCCTCCTCTCATCTCGCCTCACCTCGCCTCGCATCACCTCCCCTGTCCTCCCCTCGCCTCACCTCGCCTCCCCTCGCCTCTCCTCCGCTCACCTCCCCTCACCTCGCCTCAACTCACCTCCCCTCTTCTCTCCTCTCCTCACCTCCCCCTCATCATTTCGCCTCCCCTCTCCTCCCCTCTCCTCCCCTTGCCTCCCCTCCCCTTTACTCCCCTCAGCTTGCCTCAACTCGCCTCGCATCGTCTCCCCTCTCTGCCCCTCACCTCACCTCACTTCCCCTCTCCTCCCCTCCTCTCACCTCACCTCCCCTCCTCTCGCCTCCCTCCGTCCTCCTCTCATCTCGCCTCACCTCGCCTCGCATCACATCCCCTGTCCTCCCCTCGCCTCACCTCGCCTCCCCTCGCCTCTCCTCCCCTCTCCTCCCCTCACCTTGTTTTGCCTCCCCTCTCCTCCCTTCGCCTCGCCTCCCCTCTCCTCCACTCATCTCGCCTCCCCTCACCTCACCTCCCCTCTCCTCCCCTCACCTCGCCTCCCCACTCCTCCAATCTTCTCGCCTCCCCTTGCCTCGCCTCCCCTCTCTGCCGCTCGCCTCACCTCCCCTCTCGTGCCCCTCGCTCATCTCTCCTCTCCTCCCCTCACCTCCCCTCACCTCGCCTCCCCTCTTTTCCCCTCGCCTCACCTACCCTCTCCTCCACTCACCTCGCCTCCCCTCTCCTCCCCTTGCCTCGTCTCGCCACCACTCTCTTCCCCTCACATCGGGCCCCCTCTCCTCGACACGCCTTGCCTCCTCACCTCCCCCGCCTCACCTCACCTCTCCTCTCCTCCCCTCGCCTCCATTCTCCTCCCCTCATCTCACCTCCCCTCTCCTCCCCTCGCCTCACCTCCCCTCCCCTACCCCCTCTCACCCCCTCACCTCACCTCCCCTCTCCTCCCCTCGTCTCGCCACCCCTCTCTTCCCCTCGTCTCACCTCCCCTCTCTTCCCCTCACCTTGCCTCCCCTCATCTCGCCACACCTCGCCACCCCTCTCTTCGCCTCACCTCCCCTCTCCTTCCCTCACCTCTCCTCGCCTCACCTCGCCTCCCCTCTCCCCTATCCTCACCTCGCCTCACCTGGCCTTGCCTCCCCTCTCCTACGCTCGCCTCCATTCACCTCGCCTCCTCTCTCCTGGCCTCACCTCTCCTCTCCTTGCCTCACCTCCTCTTCTCCCCCTCCTCCCCTCTCCCCCTCACTTTGCCTCAACTTACCTCCCCTCTCGTCGCCTCGCCTCACCTCATCTCGCCTCCCCTCCCCATGCCTCACCTCACCTCGCCTCCCCTCTCCTGGCCTCACCTCTCCTCTCCTTGCCTCGCCTCCTCTTCTCCCCTCTCCTCCCCTCTCCCCCCTCACTTTGCCTCACCTCGCCTCGCCTCTCCTCCCCTCTCCTCCCCTCGCCTCGCCTCCCCTCTCTTCAACGTGCCTCGCCTCACTTCCCCTCTCCTCACCTCACCTCACCTCCCCTCACCTCCCCTCGCCTCCCTTCACCTCACCTCCCCTCGCCTCACCTCTCCTCTTTTCCCCTCGCCTCACCTACCCTCTCCTCCCCTCACCTCACCTCCCCTCTCCTCCCTTTGCCTCGCCTCACCTCCCCTCTCTTCCCCTCGCATCCGGTCCCCTCTCCTCGACACGTCTTGCCTCCTCACCTCTCCTCGCCTCACCTCACCTCGCCTCTCCTCTCCTCCCCTCGCCTCGCCTCACATCCCCTCCCCTCCCCTACCCCCTCTCACCCCCTCACCTCGCCTCCACTCTCCTCCCCTCGCCTCACCACCCCTCTCTTCCCCTTGCCTCACCTCCCCTCTCCTCCTCTCACCTTGCCTCCTCGCGTCTCGCCACACCTCGCCACCCCTCTCCTCACCTTGCCTCCCCTCTCCTCCCCTCACCTCCCCTCGCCTCCCCTCTCCTCCACTCATCTCGCCTCCCCTCGCCTCGCCTCCCCTCTCCTCCCCTCACTTTCCCTCTACTCCCCTCACCTTGCCTCGCCTCCCCTCACCTCACCTTGCTTCCCTTCTCCTCGCCTCACCTCTCTTCGCCACGCCTCCTTCTCCTCCCCTCACCTCGCCTCCCCTCACCTCGACTCCCCACGCCTCCCCTCAACTCGCCTCACCTCCCCTCTCCTCTCCTTGCCTCACTTCCCCTCTCCTCCCCTCACCTCGCCTCACCTTGCCTCGCCTCTCCTCCCCTCGCCTCCCCTCTCCTCCCCTCAACTCACCTCCCTTCTATTCCCCTCACCTCACCTTGCCTCACCTCTCCACGCCTCCCCTCTCCTCTCCTCTCCTCCCCTCGCAATGCCTCCCCTCACCTCCCCTCACCTCACCTCCCCTCTTTTCCCCTTGCCTCACCACCCCTCGCCTCACCTCCCCTCACCACACCTCCCCTCTCCTCTCCTCGCCTCACTTCCCCTCACCTCACCTCCCCTCTCCTCCCCTCTCCTTGCCTCACCTCCCCTCGCCTCCACTCGCATCACCTCACCTCCCCTCACCATGCCACGCCTCGCCTCCCCTCTCCTCCCCTCTCCTCCCCTCGCCTCCCCACTCCTCCACTCATCTCGCCTCCCCTTGCCTTGCCTCCCCTCTCCCCGCTCCCCTCACCTCCCACCTCGTCCCCTCGCCTCGCCTCGCCGCCCCCGCCCCACCTCGCATCCGCTCGCATCCCCTCTCCTCACCTCACCTCCACTCTCCTCCACTCACCTCACCTCCCCTCTCCTCCCCTCGCCTCACCTCTCCTCCCCTCGCCTCACCTCCCCTCTCCTCTCCTCGCCTCACCCCCTCTCCTCACCTCACCTCCACTCTCCTCCACTCACCTCACCTCCCCTCTCCTCTCCTCGCCTCACCCCCTATCCTCCCCTCGCCTCACCTCTCCTCCCCTCGCCTCACCTCCCCTCACCTCCCCTCACCTCCCCTCACCTCCCCTCGCCTCACCAAACACCTCCCCTCGCATCCCCTCACCTCACCTCCCCTCACCTCCCCTCGACTCACTTCCCCTCTCTTCCCCTCGCCTCACCTCCCCTCACCTCCTCTCTCCTCACCTCGCCTCCCCTCTCCTCCCCTCATCTCACCTCCCCTCACCTCCCCTCGACTCACTTCCCCTCTCTTCCCCTCGCCTCACCTCCCCTTGCCTCACCTCCTCTCTCCTCCCCTCGCCTCCCCTCTCCTCCCCTCATCTCGACTCCCCTCTCCTCCCCTTGCCTCACCTCCCCACTCCTCCATTCGTCTCGCCTCCGCTCTCCCCGCTCGCCTTGCCTCCCCTCTCCTCCCCTCACTTTCCGTCTACTCGCCTCGCCTCCCCTCACCTCACCTTGCTTCCCCCTCTCCTCGCCTCGCCTCACCTCGCATCCCCTCTCCTCGCCTCACCTCTCTTCGCCTCGCCTCCCCTCTCCTCCCCTCACCTCACCTCCCCTCACCTCGACTCCCCACACCTCCCCTCAACTCGCCTCACCTCCCCTCTCCTCTCCTTGCCTCGCTTCCCCTCTCCTCCCCTCACCTCGCCTCACCTTGCCTCGCCTCTCCTCCCCTCACCTCACCTTGCCTCGCTTCCCCTCTCCTCCCCTCACCTCGCCTCACCTTGCCTCGCCTCTCCTCCCCTCACCTCCCTTCTATTCCCCTCTCCTTCCCTCCCCTCTCCCCTATCCTCATCTCGCCTCACCTCCCCTCTCCTCCGCTCACCTCCCCTCACCTCGCCTCAACTCACATCCCCTCTCCTCCCCTCGCCTCCCCTCTCCTCCCCTCATCTCACCTCCCCTCTCCTCCCCTCTCCTCCCCTTGCCTCCCCACCCCTTTCCTCCCCTCACCTTACCTCACCTCGCCTCGCATCGACTCCCCTCTCCGCCCCTCACCTCCCTCGACTCCCCTGTCCTCCCCTCCTCTTGCCTTGCCTCCCCTCCTCTCGCCTCCCTCCCTCCTCCTCTCACCTCACCTTGCCTCACATCACCCCCCTGTCCTCCCCTCGCCTCACCTCACCTCACCTCCCCTCTCCTCCCCTCACCTCCCCTCCCCTCTCCTCCACTCGTCTCGCCTGCACTCGCCTCTCCTCCCCTCTCCTCCCCAGCCTCCCCTCTACTCCCCTCACCTCACCTCCCCTCGCCTCACCTTGCCTCCCCTCTCCTCACCTCGCCTCGCCTCACCTCTCCTCGCCTCGCCTCTCCTTGCCTCGCCTCCCCTCTCCTCCCCTCACCTCACCTCCCCTCACCTCGACTCCCCACACCTCCCCTCAACTCGCCTCACCTCCCCTCTACTCTCCTTGCCTTGCTTCCCCTCTCCTCCCCTCACCTCGCCTCACCTTGCCTCGCCTCTCCTCCCCTCACCTCACCTTGCCTCGCTTCCCCTCTCCTCCCCTCACCTCGCCTCACCTTGCCTCGCCTCTCCTCCCCTCACCTCCCTTCTATTCCCCTCTCCTTCCCTCCCCTCTCCCCTATCCTCATCTCGCCTCACCTCCCCTCTCCTCCGCTCACCTCCCCTCACCTCGCCTCAACTCACATCCCCTCTCCTCCCCTCGCCTCCCCTCTCCTCCCCTCATCTCACCTCCCCTCTCCTCCCCTTGCCTCCCCTCCCCTTTCCTCCCTTCACCTTACCTCACCTCGCCTCGCATCGACTCCCCTCTCCGCCCCTCACCTCCCTCGACTCCCCTGTCCTCCCCTCCTCTTGCCTTGCCTCCCCTCCTCTCGCCTCCCTCCCTCCTCCTCTCACCTCACCTTGCCTCACATCACCCCCCTGTCCTCCCCTCGCCTCACCTCACCTCACCTCCCCTCTCCTCCCCTCACCTCCCCTCCCCTCTCCTCCACTCGTCTCGCCTGCACTCGCCTCTCCTCCCCTCTCCTCCCCAGCCTCCCCTCTACTCCCCTCACCTCACCTCCCCTCGCCTCACCTTGCCTCCCCTCTCCTCACCTCGCCTCGCCTCACCTCTCCTCGCCTCGCCTCTCCTTGCCTCGCCTCCCCTCTCCTCCCCTCACCTCACCTCGCCTCCCCTCGCCTCAACTCCCCACACCTCCCCTCACCTCACCTCGCCTCCCCTCTCCTCCCTTTGCCTCACCTCACCTCTCCTCCCCTCACCTCACCTCGCCTCCCCTCTCCTCCCCTCACCTCACCTCGCCTCTCCTCCCGTTGCCTCCCCTCTCCTCCACTCGCCTCACCTCCCCTCTCTTCCCCTCGCCTCACCTTGCCTCGCCTCACCTCCCCTCTCCTCCCCTCGCATCACCTCCCCTCACCTCACCTCGCCTCCCCTCTCCTCACCTCACCTCCCCTCTCCTCCCCTCACCTCGCCTTGCCTCCCCTCTCCTCCGTTCACCTCACCTCCCATCTCCTCCCCTGTCCTCCCTTCGCCTCGCCTCCGCTCGCCATGCCACACCTTGCCTCCCCTCTCCTTACCTCACCTCACCTCTCCTCCCCTCACCTCCCCTCTCTATCCCTTGCCTCACCACCCCTCACCTCTTCTCCACTCTCCTCCACTCGCCTCACCTCCCCTCTCCTCCCCTGACCTTGCCCCGTCTCCCCCTCGCATCTCCTTTCCTCCCCTTGCCTCGCCTCCACTCACCTCCCCTCGCATCCCCTCACCTTGCCTCCCCTCACCTCCCCTCACCTCACTTCCCCTCTCTTCCCCTCGCCTCACCTCCCCTCACCTCACCTCCTCTGTCCTGCCCTCTCCTCCCCTCGCCTCGCATCACTTCACCTCACCTCACCTCCCCTCTCCTCGCCTCACTTCCCCACTCTTCACCTCGCCTCGCCTCACCTCACCTCCCCTCTCCTTGCCTCCCCTCTCCTCCGCTCGCCTCCCCTCACCTTGCCTTAACTCACCTCCCCTCTCCTCTCCTCCCCTCACCTTGCCTCACCTCGCCTCACATCGACTCCCCTCTCTGCCCCTCACCTCGACTCGCCTCTGCTCTCCTCCCCTCATCTCACCTCGCCTCCCCTCCTCTCGCCTCCCTCCCTCCTCCTCTCACCTCGCCTCACCTCGCCTCGCATCACCTCCCCTGTCCTCCTCTAGCCTCACCTCGCCTCAACTCCCCTATCCTCCCCTTGCTTCGCCTCCCCTCTCCTCCCTTCGCCTCGCCTCCCCTCTCCTCCCCTCACCTCACCTCCCCTCTCCTCCACTCGTGTCACTTCCCCTTGCCTCACCTCCCCTCTCCTCCCCAGCCTCCCCTCTACTCCCCTCGCCTCCCCTCACCTCACCTTGCCTCCCCTCTCCTCGTCTCGCCTCCCCTCTCCTCACCTCACCTCCCCTCGCCTCGACTCCCCATGCCTGCCCTCACCTCGCCTCACCTCCCCTCTCCTTGTTTCATCTCCCCTCTTCTCCCCTCGCCTCCCCTCTCCTCCCCTTGCCTCGCCTCACCTTGCTTCGCCTCTCCTCCCCTCACCTCCCCTCACCTCACCTCCCCTCTCTTCCCCTCGCCTCACCTCGCCTCACCTCCCCTCTCCTCACCTCGCATCACCTCCCCTCACCTCCCCTCACCTCACCTCCCCTCGCCTCGCCTCCCCTCTTTTCCCCTCGTCTCACCACCCCTCGCCTCGCCTCCCCTTGCCTCGCCTCACCTCCCCTCTCTTCCCCTCGCCTTGCCTCCCCTCTCCTCCCCACGCCTCACCTCCTCTCGCCTCCACTCGCCTCACCTCCACTCACCTCCCCTCTCCTCACCTCACCTCCCCTCTCCTCCCCTCGCCTCACCTCACCTCCCCTCTCCTCCTCTTGCCTCCCCTCTCCGCCCCTCACCTCGCCTCACCTCCCCTTGCCTCAACTTGGCTCCCCTCTCCTTGCCCTGCCTTGCCTCACCTCACCTCACCTCCCCTCCCCACGCCTCACTCACCTCACCTCCCCTCTCCTGGCCTCACCTCGCCTCTCCTTGCCTCGCCTCCTCTTCTCCCCTCACCTCCCCTCTCCCCTCCACTTTGCCTCACCTCGCCTCGCCTCTCCTCCCCTCACCTCGCCTCCCCTCTCTTCAACTCACCTCACCTCACCTCCCCTCTCCTCACCTCGCCTCACCTCCCCTCACCTCCCCTCACCTCCCATCGCCTCACCTCCCCTCGCCTCACCTCCACTCTTTTCCCCTCACCTCACCTAGCCTCTCCTGCCCTCACCTCGCCACCCCTCTCCTCCCCTCACCTCACCACCCCTCTCTTCCCCTCATCTCACCTCCCCTCTCCTCCCCTCACCTTGCCTCCCCTCATCTCGCCACACCTTGCCACCCCTCTCCTCACCTCCCCTCCCCTCACCTCCCCTCACCTCACCTTGCTTCCCCTCTCCTCGCCTCGCCTCACCTCACCTCACATCCCCTCTCCTCACCTCTCCTCTCTTCGCCTCACCTCCCCTCAACTCGCCTCACCTCCCCTCTCCTCTCCTCCCCTCGCATCGCCTCCCCTCACCTCCCCCACCTCACCTCCCCTCTTTTCCCCTTGCCTCACCACCCCTCGCCTCACCTCCCCTCACCTCACATCCCCTCTCCTCCCCTCGCCTCACTTCCCCTCACTTCACCTCACCTCGCCTCCCCTCTCCTCACCTCGCCTCCCCTCGCCACGCCACACCTCGCCTCCTCGCCTCCCCTCTCCTCCCCTCGCCTCCCCACTCCTCCACTCATCTCATCTCCCCTCGCCTTGCCTCCCCTCTACCCCACTCGCCTCGCCTCCCATTTCATCCCCTCGCCTCGCCTCGCCGCCCCGCCTCACCTCGCATCCGCTCGCCTCCCCTCTCCTCACCTCACCTCCACTCTCCTCGACTCGCCTCGCCTCCGCTCTCCTCTCCTCTCCTCCCCTCGCATCGCCTCCCCTCACCTCCCCCCACCTCACCTCCCCTCTTTTCCCCTTACCTCACCACCCCTCGCCTCGCCTCCCCTCACCTCACATCCTCTCTCCTCCCCTCGCCTCACTTCCCCTCGCTTCACCTCACCTCGCCTCCCCTCTCCTCACCTTGCCTCCCCTCGCCACGCCACACCTCGCCTCCTCGCCTCCCCTCTCCTCCCCTCGCCTCCCCACTCCTCCACTCATCTCATCTCCCCTCGCCTTGCCTCCCCTCTCCCCCGCTCGCCTCGCCTCCCATTTCATCCCCTCGCCTCGCCTCGCCGCCCCGCCTCACCTCGCATCTGCTCACCTCCCCTCTCCTCACCTCACCTCCACTCTCCTCGACTCGCCTCGCCTCCCCTCTCCTCTCCTCGCCCCCTCTCCTCCCCTCGCCTTGCCTCTCCTCCCCTCGACTCGCCTCCCACCTCCCCTCACCTCGTCTCCACTCACCTCCCCTCGCATCCCCTCATCTCACATCCCCTCACCTCCACTCGACTCACTTCCCCTCTCTTCCCCTCCCCTCACCTCCCCTCGCCTCACCTCCCCTCTCCTCCCCTTGCCTCCCCTTTCCTCCCCTCGCCTCACCTCCACCCACCTCCCCTCGCATCCCCTCACCTCGCCTCCCCTCTCCTCCCCTCGCCTCGCCTCCCCACTCCTCCATTCGTCTCGCCTCCACTCTCCCCCGCTCACCTCGCCTCGCCGCCCCACGCCTACCTCGCATCCACTCTCCTCGCCTCGCTTCCCCTCTCCTCTCCTCACCTTGCCTCCCCTCTCTTCTCCTTGCCTCGTCTCCCCTCTCCTCCCCTCGCCTTGCCTCACCTCACCTCGCCTCTCCTCCCCTCACCTCCCCTCTTTTCCCCTCGCCTCACCTCCCCTCACCTCGCCTCCCCTCTCTTCCCCTCGCATCGGCTCCCCTCTCCTCAACACGCCTTGACTCCACACCAGCCCTCGCCTCACCTCACCTCTCCTCTCCTCTCCTTGCCTCCCCTCTACACCCCTCCCCTCACCTCCCCTCTCCTCCCCTTGCCTCACCTCCTCTCTCCTCCCCTCGCCTCCCCTCTCCTCCCCTCGCCTCACCTCCTCTCTCCTCCCCTCGCCTCCATTCTCCTCCCCTCATCTCACCTCCCCTCTCCTCCCCTCACCTCGCCTCGCCTCTCCTCCACTCGTCTCGCCTCCCCTCGCCTTGCCTCCCCTCTCCTCCCCAGCCTCCCTTCTACTCCCCTTGCCTCGCCTCACCTCCCCTCGCCTCACCTTGCCTCCCCTCTCCTCGCCTCACCTCTCCTCGCCTCCCCTCTCCTCCCCTCACCTCCCCTCTCCTCACCTCGCCTCCCCTCACCGCGCCTTGCCTCCCCTTTCCTCCGTTCACCTCACCTCCCCCTCCTCCCCTGTCCTCCCTTCGCCTCGCCTCCCCTCTCCTCCACTCGTCTCACCTCCCCTCACCTCCCCTCTCCTCACATCCCCTCTTTTCCCCTCACCTCACCTCCCCTCGCCTTCCCTCTCCTCCCCATGCCTCACCTCGCCTCCCCTCTCTTCCCCTCGCATCAGCTCCCCTCTCCTCGACACGCCTTGACTCTGCACCGTCCCTCGCCCCACCTCACCTCTCCTCTCCTCTCCTCACCTCCCCTCTCCTCCCCTCGCCTCCCCTCTCCTCCCCACACCTCACATCCTCTCTCCTCCCCTTGCCTCCATTGTCCTCCCCTCATCTCACCTCCCCTCTCCTCCCCTCGCCTCACCTCGCCTCTCCTCCAGTCATCTTGCCTCCCCTCACCTCGCCTCCCCTCTCCTCCCCAGCCACACTTCTACTCCCCTCGCCTCACCTCACCTCCCCTCGCCTCACCTTGCCTCCCCTCTCCTCACCTCGCCTCACCTCACCTCCCCTCTCCTCGCCTCACCTCTCCTCGCCTCCCCTCTCCTCCCCTCACCTCCCCTCTCCTCACCTCACCTCCCCTCTCCTCCCCTCGCCTTGCCTCCCCTCTCCTCCATTCACCTCACCTCCCCTCTCCTCCACTGTCCTCCCTTCGCCTCGCCTCCCCTCTCCTCCACTCATCTCACCTCCCCTCGCCTCGCCTCCCCTCTCCTCCCCTCGCCTCCCCTCTCCTCCCCTCACCTTGCCTCATCTCCCCTTGCCTCAACTTGCCTCCCCTCTCCTCGCCTGGCCTCAAATCGCCTCCCCTCCCCACACCTCACCTCACCTCGCCTCCCCTCTCCTGGCCTCACCTCCCCTCTCCTCCCCTCGCCTTGCCTCCCCTCTCCTCCATTCACCTCACCTCCCCTCTCCTCCACTGTCCTCCCTTCGCCTCGCCTCCCCTCTCCTCCACTCATCTCACCTCCCTCGCCTCGCCTCCCCTCTCCTCCCCTCGCCTCCCCTCTCCTCCCCTCACCTTGCCTCATCTCCGCTTGCCTCAACTTGCCTCCCCTCTCCTCGCCTGGCCTCAAATCGCCTCCCCTCCCCACACCTCACCTCACCTCGCCTCCCCTCTCCTGGCCTCACCTCCCCTCTCGTTGCCTCGCCTCCTCTTCTCCCCTCACCTCCCCTCTCCTCCCATCACTTCACCTCACCTCGCCTCACCTCTCCCCCCCTTGCCTCCCATCTCCTCCCCTCGACTCGCCTCCCCTCTCTTCAACTTGCCTCACCTCAACTCCCCTCTCCTCCCCTCACATCATCTACTCTCTCTTCCCCTCACCTCGCCTCCCCTCTCCTCCCCTTGCCTCACCTCGCCTCGCCTCTCTTCCCCTCGCATCAGCTCCCCCTCCTCGACACGCCTTGACTCCGCACCTGCCCTCGCCTCACCTCACCTCTCCTCTCCTCGCCTCCCCTCTACTCCCCTCCCCTCGCCTCCCCTCTCCTCCCCTCGCCTGACCTCCTCTCTCCTCCCCTCTCCTCCCCTCACCTCGCCTCGCCTCTCCTCCACTCATCTTGCCTCCCCTCGCCTCGCCTCCCCTCACCTCCCCAGTCTCCCTTCTACTCCCCTCGCCTCACCTCCCCTCGCCTCACCTTGCCTCCGCTCTCCTCACCTCGCCTCGCCTCGCCTCCCCTCTCCTCACTACGCCTCTCCTCGCCTCCCCTCTCCTCCCCTCACCTTGCCTCACCTCCCCTCACCTCGACTCCCCATGCCTCCCCTCACCTCGCCTCACCTCCCCTCTCCACTCCTTGCCTCGACTCACCTCTTCTCCCCTCACCTCCCCTCTCCTCCACTCGCCTCGCCTCACCTTGCCTCGCCTCTCCTCCCCTCGCCTCCCCTCTCATCCCCTCGCCTCACCTTGCCTCACCTCACCTGACCTCTCCTCCCCTCTCTTCCCCTCGCATCACCTCCCCTCACCTCCCCTTGCCTCACCTCCCCTCATCTCCCCTCACCTTGCCTCCCCTCTTTTCCCCTTGCCTCACCACCCCTCACCTCACCTCCCCTCACCTCGCCTCCCCTCTCCTCCCCTTGCCTTCACTCGCCACCCCTCTCTTCCCCTCGCCTCGCCGCCCCTCTCCTCCCCACGCCTCGCCTCCTCTCACCTCCACTCACTTGCCTCCCCTCTCCTTCCCTCACCTCCCCTCACCTCTCCTCCCCTCCCTTCGCCTCACCTCACCTCGCCTCTCCTCCCCTCGCCTCCCATCTCCTCCCCTCGACTCGCCTCACCTTGCCTCCCCTCACCTCCCCTCTCCTCGCCGCCCCTTTTTTCCCCTCGCCTCACCTCCCCTCGCCTCACCTACCCTCTCCTCCCCTCACCTCACCTCCCCTCTCCTCCCCTTGCCTCCCCTCTCCTCCCCTCCCCTCGCCTCCCCTCTCCTCCCCTCACCTCACCTCCTCTCTCCTCCCCTCACCTCCATTCTCATCCCCTCATCTCGCCTCCCCTCTCCTTCCCTCGCCTCGCCTCACTTCTCCTCCACTTGTCTCGCCTCCCCTCGCCTTGCCTCCCCTCTCCTCCCCAGCCTCCCCTCTACTCCCCTCGCCTCACTTTGCCTCCCCTCTCCTCACCTCACCTCGCCTCACCTCGCCTCCCCTCTCCTCTCCTTGCCTCGCCTCCCCTCTTCTCCCCTCGCCTTCCCTCTCCTCCACTCGCCTCACCTCACCTTGCCTCACCTCTCCTCCCCTCATCTCCCCTCTCCTCCCCTCGCCTCACCTCCCCTCTCTTCCCCTCACCTCACCTCGCCTCACCTCACCTGCCCTCTCCTCCCCTCTCCTCCCCTCGCATCACCTCCCCTCACCTCCCCTTGCCTCACCTCCCCTCACCTCCCCTCACCTCGCCTCCCCTCACCTCACCTCACCTCCCCTCTCCTCTCTTTGCCTCGCCTCCCCTCTTCTCCCCTCGCCTTCCCTCTCCTCCACTTGCCTCACCTCCCCTCTCTTCCCCTCACCTCACCTCGCCTCACCTCACCTGCCCTCTCCTCCCCTCGCATCACCTCCCCTCACCTCCCCTTGCCTCACCTCCCCTCACCTCACCTCCCCTCTTTTCCCCTTGCCTCACCACCCCTCGCCTCACCTCCCCTCACCTCACCTCACCTCGCCTCGCCTCTCCTCCCCTCGCCTCCCATCTCCTCCCCTTGACTCGCCTCCCCTCTCTTCAACGTGCCTCACCTCGCCTCACCTCACCTCCCCTCTCCTCCCCTCACCTCCCCTCGCCTTGCCTCCCCTCACCTCCCCTCTCCTCACCTCCCCTCTTTTCCCCTCACCTCACCACCCTCACCTCACCTACCCTCTCTTCCCCTCACCTCACCTCCCCTCTCCTCCCCTTGCCTCACCTCGCCTCCCCTCTCTTCCCCTCGCATCAGCTCCCCTCTCCTCGACAAGCCTTGACTCCGCACCGGCCGTCGCCTCACCTCACCTTCCCTCTCCTCCCCTCACCTTCCCTCTCCTCACCTCGCCTCCCCTCTCCTCACCTCGCATCCACTCTCCTCGTCTCGCTTCCCCTCTCCTCTCCTCACCTTGCCTCACCTCGCCTCGCCTCTCCTCCCCTCGCCTCCCCTCTCTTCCCCTCGCCTCACCACCCCTCACCTTGCCTCCACTCTCCTCCACTCGCCTCACCTCCCCTCTCCTCCACTCGCCTCGCCCCCTCTCCCCCTCGCCTCACCTCTCCTCCCCTCACCTCACCCTCCTCACCTCCCCTCGCCTCACCTCCCCTCTCCTCCCCTCACCTCCTTTCCTCCCCTCACCTCTCCTCCACTCACCTCCCCTCATCTCACCTCCCCTCTCTTCCCCTCGCCTCACCTCCCCTCACCTCACCTCCTCTCTCCTCCCCTTCCCTCACCTCCCCTCTCCTCCCCTCGCCTTGCCTCGCTTCACCTCGCCTCACCTCCCCTCCCCTCACCTTTCTTCCCCACTCCTCACCTCACCTCACCTCCCCTCTCCTCACCTCACCTCCCCTCTCCTCCCCTCACCTCGCCTCACCTTGCCTCGCCTCTCCTCCCCTTGCCTCCCCTCTCCTCCCCTCGCCTCACCTTCCCTCTCTTCCCCTTGCCTCACCTCGCCTCACCTCACCTCCCCCCTCCTCCCCTTGCATCGCCTCCCCTCACTTCCCCTTGCCTCGCCTCCCCTCTTCTCCTCTCGCCTCGCCTCCCTTCTCCTCCCCTCGCCTCGCCTCCCCTCTCGTCCACTTGTCTCGCCTCCCCTCGCCTCGCCTCCCCAGCCTCCCTTCTACTCCCCTCGCCTCGCCTCCCCTCTCGTCCACTTGTCTCGCCTCCCCTCGCCTCGCCTCCCCAGCCTCCCTTCTACTCCCCTCGCCTCGCCTCCACCGTCCACTTCTCGCCTCCTCGCTCGCCTCCCCAGCCTCCTTCTACTCCCTCGCCTCGCCTCACCTCGCCTCGCCTCACCTCGCCTCCCCTCACCTCGCCTCCCCTCTCCTCGCCTCGCCTCGCCTCTCCTCGCCTCACCTCCCCTCTCCTCCCCTCACCTCGCCTCAACTCCCCACGCCTCCCCGCACCTCGCCTTGCCTCCCCTCTCCTCCCCTCGCCTCACCTCCCCTCTCTTCCCCTCGCCTCACCTCTCCTCCCCTCTCCTCCCCTTGCATCGCCTCCCCTCACTTCCCCTTGCCTCGCCTCCCCTCTTCTCCTCTCGCCTCGCCTCCCCTCTCCTCCCCAAGCCTCACCTCCTCCCACCTCCACTAACCTTGCCTCCCCTCTCCTCCCCTCACCTCCCCTCCACTCCTCCACTCGCCTCCCCTCACCTCCCCTCACCTCTCCTTGCCTTCCCTCTCCTCACCTCGCCTCCCCTCTCCTCCCCTGGCCTCGCCTTGCCTCACCTCCCCTCTCCTCCCCTCGCCTCCCCTTTCCTCCCCTCACCTCACCTCGACCCACCTCCCCTCGCATCCCCTCACCACGCCTCCCCTCTCCTCCCCTCGCCATGCCTCCCCACTCCTCCATTCCCCTCACCTCCCCTCTTCTCCTCTCGCCTCGCCTCCCCTCTCCTCCCCAAGCCTCACCTCCTCCCACCTCCACTAGCCTCTCCTCCCCTCTCCTCCCCTCACCTCCCCTCCCCTCCCCTCACCTCACCTCCCCTCGCCTCCCCTTGCCTTCCCTCTCCTCACCTCACCTCCCCCTCCACCCCTCGCCTCACCTCGCATCCACTCTCCTCGTCTCGCTTCCCCTCTCCTCTCCTCACCTTGCCTCACCTCACCTCGATTCTCCTCCCCTCACCTCCCCTCTCTTCCCCTCGCCTCACCACCCCTCGCCTTGCCTCCACTCTCCTCCACTTGCCTCGCCTCCCCTCTCCTCCACTCGCCTCGCCCCCTCTCCCCCTCACCTCGCCTCTCCTCCCCTCGCCTCACGCTCCTCACCTCCCCTTGCCTCAAATCCCCTCTCCTCCCCTCGCCTCCTTTCCTCCCCTCACCTCACCTCCACTCACCTCCCCTCATCTCACCTCCCCTCTCTTCGCCTCGCCTCACCTCCCCTCGCCTCACCTTCTCTCTCCTCCCCTTCCCTCACCTCCCGTCTCCTCCCCTTGCCTGTCTCACTTCACCTCGCCTCACCTTCCCTCCCCTCACCTTGCTTCCCCACTCCTCACCTCACCTCGCCTCCCCTCTCCTCACCTCACCTCCCCTCTCCTTCCCTCACCTCGCCTCACTTCACCTCACCTCACCTCACCTCCCCTCTCCCCTATCCTCACCTTGCCTCACCTCACCTAGCCTCCCCTCTCCTCCGCTGGCCTCCCCTCACCTCGCCTCAACTCACATCCCCTCTCCACTCCTCCCCTTGCCTCCCCTCTCCTCCCTTCATCTCACCTCCCCTCTCCTCCCCTTGCCTCCCCTCCCCTTTCCTCCCCTCACCTTGCCTCACCTCACCTCGCATCGACTCCCCTCTCCGCCCCTCACCTCGCCTCGCCTCCCCTCTCCTCCCCTCCTCTCTCCTCGCCTCCCCTCCTCTCACCTCCCTCCCTCCTCCTCTCACCTCACCTCACCTCACCTCGCATCACCTCCCCTGTCCTCCCGTCGCCTCACCTCACCTCGCCTCCCCTCTCCTCCCCTCACCTCCCCTCACCTCCCCTCGCCTCCCCTCTCCTCACCTCACCCCCTCTCCTCCCTTCGCCTCACCTCCCCTCTCCTCTCCTGTCCTCCTCTCACCTCACCTCCCCTCTCCTCCACTCGTCTCACCTCCCCTTGCCTCACCTCCCCTCTCCTCCCCTCACCTCCCCTCTCCTACCCTCGCCTCGCCTCACCTCCCCTTGCCTCAACTTGCCTCCCCTCTCCTCACGTCGCCTCGCCTCACCTCACCTCGCCTCGCCTCCCCACGCTTCACCTCACCTCACCTCCCCTCTCCTGGCCTCACCTCCCCTCTCGTTGCCTCACCTCCTCTTCTCCCCTCGCCTCCCCTCTCCTCCCCTCACTTCGCCTCACCTCACCTCACCTCTCCTCCCCTCGCCTCCCATCTCCTCCCCTCGACTTGCCTCCCCTCTCTTCAACTTGCCTCACCTCGCCTCAACTCACCTCCCCTCTCCTCCCCTCTCCTTGCCTCACCTCGCCTCACCTCGCCTCCCCTCTCCTCCCCTTGCATCGCCTCCCCTCACTTCCCCTTGCCTCGCCTCCCCTCTTCTCCTCTCACCTCGCCTCCCCTCTCCTCCCCACACCTCCCCTCCCCTCTCCTCCCCTCCCCTCTCCTCCCCTCACCTCCCCTCTCCTACCCTCGCCTCGCCTCACCTCCCCTTGCCTCAACTTGCCTCCCCTCTCCTCACGTCGCCTCGCCTCACCTCACCTCGCCTCGCCTCCCCACGCTTCACCTCACCTCACCTCCCCTCTCCTGGCCTCACCTCCCCTCTCGTTGCCTCACCTCCTCTTCTCCCCTCGCCTCCCCTCTCCTCCCCTCACTTCGCCTCACCTCACCTCACCTCTCCTCCCCTCGCCTCCCATCTCCTCCCCTCGACTTGCCTCCCCTCTCTTCAACTTGCCTCACCTCGCCTCAACTCACCTCCCCTCTCCTCCCCTCTCCTCGCCTCACCTCGCCTCACCTCGCCTCCCCTCTCCTCCCCTTGCATCGCCTCCCCTCACTTCCCCTTGCCTCGCCTCCCCTCTTCTCCTCTCACCTCGCCTCCCCTCTCCTCCCCTCACCTCCCCTCCCCTCTCCTCCCCTCGCCTCACCTACCCTCACCTCCCCTCGCCTTCCCTCGCCTTCCCTCTTCTCACCTCGCCTCCCCTCTCCTCCCCTGGCCTCGCCTCACCTCCCCTCTCCTCCCCTCGCCTCCCCTTTCCTCCCCTCGCCTCACCTCCACCCACCTCCCCTCGCCTCCCCTCACCACGCCTCCCCACTCCTCCATTCCCCTCGCCTCCCCTCTTCTCCTCTCGCCTCGCCTCCCCTCTCCTCCCCAAGCCTCGCCTCCTCCCACCTCCTCTAGCCTCGCCTCCTCTCCTCCCCTCACCTCCACTCCCCTCTCCTCCCCTCACCTCCCCTCGCCTCACCACCCCTCGCCTCGCCTCCACTCTCCTCCACTCGCCTTGCCTCTCCTCTCCTCCACTCGCCTCGCCCCCTCTCCCCTCGCCTCACCCTCCTCACCTCCCCTTGCCTCACCTCCCCTCTCCTCCCCTCGCCTCCTTTCCTCCCCTCACCTCACCTCCACTCACCTCCCCTCATCTCACCTCCCCTCTCTTCCCCTCGCCTCACCTCCCCTCACCTCACCTCCTCTCTCCTCCCCTTCCCTCACCTCCCCTCTCCTCCCCTCGCCTTGCCTCGCTTCACCTCGCCTCACCTCCCCCCTCACCTTGCTTCCCCACTCCTCACCTCACCTCACCTCACCTCACCTCACCTCACCTCTCCTCACCTCACCTCCCCTCTCCTTCCCTCGCCTTGCCTCACTTCACCTCACCTCACCTCACCTCCCCTCTCCCCTATCCTCACCTTGCCTCACCTTGCCTAGCCTCCCCTCTCCTCCGCTCGCCTCCCCTCACCTCGCCTCAACTCACATCCCCTCTCCTCTCCTCCCCTTGCCTCCCCTCTCCTCCCTTCATCTCACCTCCCCTCTCCTCCCCTCTCCTCCCCTTGCCTCCCCTCCCCTTTCCTCCCCTCACCTTGCCTCACCTCACCTCGCATCGACTCCCCTCTCCGCCCCTCACCTCACCTCGCCTCCCCTCTCCTCCCCTCCTCTCTCCTCACCTCCCCTCCTCTCGCCTCCCTCCCTCCTCCTCTCACCTCACCTCACCTCATCTCGCATCACCTCCCCAGTCCTCCCCTCACCTCACCTCGCCTCGCCTCCCCTCTCCTTCCCTCGCCTCCCCTCTCCTCCACTCATCTCGCCTCCCCTCGCCTCACCTCCCCTTGCCTCCTCTCTCCTCCCCTCACCTCACCTCACCTCCCCTCGCCTCGACTCACCACACCTCCCCTCACCTCGCCTAGCCTCCCCCTCCTCTCCTTGCCTCGCCTCCCCTCTTCTCCCCTCACCTCCCCTCTCCTCCCCTCGCCTTGCCTCACCTTGCCTCAACTATCCTCCCCTCGCCTCACCTCCCCTCACCTCCCCTCACCTCCCCTCGCCTCCCCTCTCCTCACCTCAGCCCCCTCTCCTCCCCTCACCTCGCCTTGCCTCCCCTCTCCTCCCTTCGCCTCACCTCCCCTGTCTTCCCCCTGCCTCACCTCCCCTCTCCTCCACTCATCTCACCTCCCCTCACCTCACCTCCCCTGGCCTCAACTTGCCTCCCCTCTCCTCGCCTCACCTCGCCTCACCTCTCCTCCCCTCCCCACGCTTCACCTCACCTCACCTCCCCTCTCCTGGCCTCACCTCCCCTCTCCTTGCCTTGCCTCCTCTTCTCCCCTCACCTCCCATCTCCTCCCCTTGACTCGCCTCCCCTCTCTTCAACTTGCCTCACCTCAACTCACCTCACTTCCCCTCTCCTCTCCTCACCTCACATCCCCTCACCTCCCCACTTCTCACCTCCCCTCTTTGCCCCTCACCTCCCCTCGCCTCACGTACCCTCTCCTCCCCTCACCTCACCTCCCCTCTCCTCCCCTTGCATCGCCTCACCTCCCCACTCTTCCCCTCGCATCGGCTCCCCTCTCCTCGACACACCTTGACTCCTCACCGCCCCTCGCCTCACCTCACTTCTCCTCTCCTCTCCTCGCCTCCCTTCTCCTCCCCTCACCTCACCTCCTCTCTCCTCCCCTCGCCTCCATTCTCCTCCCCTTATCTCACCTCCCCTCTCCTCCCCTCGCCTCACCTCGCCTCTCCTCCACTCATCTCACCTCCCCTCCCCTCGCCTCCCCTCGCCTCACCTTGCCTCCCCTCTCCTCCCATCTCCTCCCCTCGACTCGCCTCCCCTCTCTTCAACTCCCCTCACCTCACCTCCTCTCACCTCCCCTCACCTCCCCTCGCCTCGCCTCCCCTCACCTCCCCTCTTCTCGCCTCCCCTCTTTTCCCCTCACCTCACCTCCCCTCGCCTCACGTACCCTCTCCTCCCCTCACCTCGCCTCCCCTCTCCTCCCCTTGCCTTGCCTCACCTCCTCTCTCTTCCCCTCGCATTGGCTCCCCTCTCCTCGACACGCCTTGACTCCTCACCGCCCCTCGCCTCACCTCACCTCTCCTCTCCTCTCTTCTCCTCGCCTCCCCTCTCCTCTCTCCTCCCCTCGCCTCCATTCTCCTCCCCTCATCTCACCTCCCCTCTCCTCCCCTCGCCTCACCTCGCCTCTCCTCCACTCATCTCATCTCCCCTCGCCTCACCTCCCCTCGCCTCACCTTGCCTCCCCTCTCCTCCCCTCGCCTCACCTCGCCTCTCCTCCACTCATCTCATCTCCCCTCGCCTCACCTCCCCTCTCCTCCCCTCGCCTCCCATCTCCTCCCCTCTCCTCGCCTCCCCTCTTTTCCCCTCGTCTCACCTCCCCTCGCCTCACGTACCCTCTCCTCCCCTCACCTCGCCTCCCCTGTCCTCCCCTTGCCTCGCCTCGCCTACCCCTCTTCCCCTCACATCGGCTCCCCTCTCCTCGACACGCCTTGACTCCTCACCGCCCCTCGCCTCACCTCACCTCTCCTCTCCTCTCCTCGCCTCCCCTCTCCTCCCCTCCCCTCACCTCCCCTCTCCTCCCCTCGCCTCACCTCCTCTCTCCTCCCCTCGCCTCCATTCTCCTCCCCTCATCTCACCTCCCCTCTCCTCCCCTCGCCTCACCTCTCCTCCACTCATCTTGCCTCCCCTCACCTCGCCTCTTCTCCCCAGACTCCCTTCTACTCCCCTCACCTCGCCTCACCTCCCCTCACCTCCCCTTGCCTCACCTCCTCTCCTCCCCAAGCCTCACCTCCTCTCACCTCCACTCGCTTTGCCTCCCCTCTCCTCCCCTCACCTCCCTCCCCTCCCCTCACCTCCCCTCACCTCCCCTCGCCTCCCCTCGCCTCCCCTCTCCTCACCTCACCTCCCCTCTCCTCCCCTGGCCTCGCCTCGCCTCTCCTCTCCTCCCTTCACCTCACCTCCCCTCTCCTCCCCTGTCCTCCCCTCACCTCACCTCCCCTCTCCTCCCTTCGCCTCGCCTCACCTCCCCTCGCCTCAACTTACCTCCCCTCTCCTCACCTCACCTCGCCTCACCACACCTCACCTCCCCTCTCCTGGCCTCACCTCCCCTCTCCTTGCCTCGCCTCCTCTTCTCCCCTCGCCTCCCCTCACTTCGCCTCACCTCACCTCACCTCTCCTCCCCTCGCCTCCCTTCACCTCGCCTCCCCTCTCTTCAACTCACCTCACCTCGCCTTGCCTCACCTCCCCTCTCCTCCCCTCGCCTCACCTCCCCTCACCTCCCCTCACCTCACCTCCCCTCACCTCCCCTCACTTCACCTCACCTCTTTTCCCCTCACCTCACCTCCCCTTACCTCACCTACCCTCTCCTCCCCTCATCTCGCCTCCCCTCTCCTCCCCGTGCCTCGCCTCACCTCCCCTCTCTTTCCCTCGCATTGGCTCCCCTCTCCTCGACACGCCTTGCCTCCTCACCTCCCCTCGCCGCACCTCACCTCACCTCTCCTCTCCTCTCCTCACCTCCCCTCTCCTTGCCTCGCCTCGCCTCAACTCGTCTCCCCTCACCTCCCCTCACTTCACCTCACCTCGCCTCACCTCTCCTCCCCTCACCTCACCTCCCCTCGCCTCACCTCCCCTCACCTCCCCTCTCCTCCCCTTGCCTCGCCTCCCCTCCTCTCACCTCCCCTCTCCTCCCCTCACCTCTCCTCTCCTCCCCTCACCACCCCTCTCCTCCCCTCACCTCGCCTCCCTTCTCCTCCCCTTGCCTCCCCTCCCCTCTCCTCCCCTCGCCTCTCCTCCCCTTGCCTCACCTCCCCTCTCCTCCCCTCACCTCACCTCCCCTCTCCTCCCCTCTCCCGTCCCCTCTCCTCCCCTCGCCTCCACTCTCCTGCCTTTTCCCCTGCCACCTCCCCTCTCCTCACCTACCCTATCCTGTCTCTCCTCCGTTCCCCTCTTTTCCACTGTCCTCCTCTCTCCTCTCCTCCATTGCCCTCGCTGCTCCTTCCCTATCTCATCCCTTCCGCTTCTCCTCTCTTCCCCTCCTATCTCCTCCTATCCTCCCTCCTGCCCTACCCTCCCCTCTCCTCCCCTCACCTCCACTCTTGTCCCCTCTCCTCCTGTCTGATCACTTCCCCTCCACTCTCCTCTCCTCCCCTCCCCTCTCCTCCATTCCCTGTGCCTCTCCTCCACTACCCTACCCTCCCCAGCCCTCCCCTTCCCTCCCCTCCATTCCCTGTGCCTCGCCTCCACTATCCTACCCTCCCCTGCCCTCCCCTCCATTCCCTGTGCCTCACCTCCACTATCCTACCCTCCCCTGCCCTCCCCTCCATTCCCTGTGCCTCGCCTCCACTATCCTACCCTCCCCTGCCCTCCCCTCCATTCCCTGTGCCTCTCCTCTGCTACCCTACCCTCCCCTGCCCTCCCCTCCCCTCCCCTCCATTCCCTGTGCCTCTCCTCCACTATCCTACCCTCCCCTGCCCTCTCCTGCCCTCCCTTCACCACCCCTCTCCAGTCCTGCCCTCCAAAACACTACCTCCACCCTCAATGCCTCTCCCCTCCTGTCACCTCAATTCTCCTCCCTCTCCTCTCCTCCCCTCCCATCCCCTCTCCTCTCGCCTACACCCTTCCCCTTCCCTCCCCTCCAATCTCCTCCCCTCCCCTCACCTCCACTCTCAACACCTAGTCCCCTCTCTTCCCCTTCCCCTCCTCCCCTCCTCCCTTCACCTCACTGCGCCCTCCACTCATTTTCACCCTCCTCCCCTCCCTTCCCTTCTCTACGAATCCCTAACCCTCCTCCCCACCTCCCCCCTCCCCACCTCTCACCTCCCCTCCTCCCCTCCTCCCCACTCTCCTCCCCTCTCCCCTCCCCACCTCCCCACCTCCCCCCTCCCCACCTCCCCTCACTCTCCTCCCCTCCCCCTCCCCACCTCCCCTCACTCTCCTCCCTCAATTCTCCTCCCCTCCTGCAGCTCCCC